>NW_027104696.1:929391-944848 GCF_000696795.3 Halyomorpha halys | reverse complement strand
ATATATCATCCTCAAATCCTCCCACAAAATGATTTTTATAATTATATATTACAATAGTATATTATAATAATAAAAATAATGTGTACAGTTTACTAAAAGTAGTTAATTATTATCGACGATAAAAAAGTAATTATTTCACCACGTTATTAATTACATTAATGAAAACTATATACAGATTTAAATTGGATTTAGTGAATGACACAATTCTTCCTTATTAAAATACAATAGTTTATTTCATATCATCAGCAACGTTTCGGGAGATTTTCCCCATCTTCAGGCTGTTGTTACATAGTCATGCTGCAGCACAAATCGTAGATTTTGCAAGAATTTTATATTAATATTATTCATATGGTCTTCATTCATAACCATATTCTTATATTCTAAACTTAATAATCTTTTTACTGGAAGAGTCTTATAGAATTAAACTGGATTTAGTGAGTGACACAATTTTTATATACAGATAAGAGTTGAATTTAATGATTACCAATCATGGAAAGGAGGAATAAAAAATGGTAACTGTTCCAGAGGTTAAACAAATTTTCAAGTAAAGAAAAAATTGGGCCATCTTTTATGTTAGAAAAAGATTCGGTTTTTACCTAGACAAAACATGGAATACAGCAAATATCATTTAAAAAATGTATTGAAGTTCAACATCCCCCTCATGATTATTTTATTCAAGAGTATCCATCCCTAACCACTCGTGACCTAACTACAACACTAAAAACCTTTATATTTTCTAATTTTCTAACACATTTTCTAAAATATGAGATGTAATAGAGTATCTTTACGCTCAATACTTTTTTAGATACAGTTTTTCAAAAATCTTTTTTTTTTTTTTCAAATAACTAGAAATTAATATTTTGTGAACTTTATTATGGTGAATATTGTGTAAACTGTTAATCCCTTAAATATTTTCAATTTAATTGTAAATTTTCATCGATAAGGAGCTACGAAAGAAAAAATATTTTTTTGAGTCGTTTTGAAACTCCACCATTTTTTATTCCTACAATTATGGTTGCCAGGGTCATCAATTTTGAATAGTAACGATTTATAATCTTCATTAAAGTAATAAAAAATTGGCATGAAACCACTTTTTTCCGGGCTCTAAGACTTACTGGCTATGGAGCTTAGGAATATAAAATAACATAGTTTTAGTTACTTTTGTTTATGTTGTTCAGTAGTGAACTTCATTGCCGTCTTCTTCCAAGGCCAATTTGTTTGTTGTCTGACTGGGGTTTAATCAACGGACTTAGCGTTTGTTTACAAAGACAGATTGTTTTTTTTTTTTTATTTATTAGACTGAAAGAAATCTGATTGTTTACGATTAAGAAATGGAATTCCTCGAAATACTAATATATTTGATCTTGACCTAAAAATGACTTATTTTACAAAATTATTTTTTTATATTGGAAAATCGTGGATTGACCGAGTGTTAAATAATAAACAAATTATAAAAGTAAGAAAGTCCGAAGCAGTAAAAAAAAAAGTAATTAAACTATTTAATATGAGTCAACTTTGCAGGGCTTCATAACTTTTACTTCATTTATGTAAATTTTCACAAATTTAAAGTCATATTTAGCCATATCTTAGTTTGCTTTTATTTCATGTAATCTATCATCTTACTTTGTAACTTCATTTTAGTTTTAATTTTTTTAGCCCTGATGAAACCCTGCAAAGTGGAGCGAAACGTTAATTACTATTTAAGCTTTTTTAACCTTTTATTTTGTTTATTCCATGATTAAATTGGTCTTTGACGCGGGTATATCAAATATGTTTTTTTTTTCAATATAATTTATTATTTCCATTAATTTTGTATTGTTTCCAGTTTCAGAACCAATCAAGGACTGTTCCAAGATCTGTGCAATGCTAATTTATAAAAATCTGAAACAAACAGTTTCGTAAGGGTCAGATAATTATAATTATTTTTAATTTCAACGACTTTGGATGGTTCTGGTAACATTGATGGCTAGGATATATCCCCCTCTTTCCTTTTATCCGGGACACAAATCTCCAGATCTGTATATAATGAGCCGTCAAACTCGCTATTAGATACGACAGACATATCCAGGCCGCTCCTCGTTATCTAAAAAGCCTGCCAATCTGGTCCAGAAATAGCCAGGACAGTTTGGAGTATTGTTCATTATAGTCCAGGCATTGGCCCTAGAAGGTATTATTAGATGAGGTCTCAGCCGCTGCAGTTCTCAGGACTCCATAAAACCACTCTTCCTTCCATACTGTACGTCGCGCAGTAGGGTGTTAAATTCGAAAAGCTGGCCACAACTATTTATCGATTCGTCTTAAATTAATTTTAATAGTGTTAAATTCACCTCAAATTGATAAAGTTTTGTTTTAAGGAAAGCTTTAAAGAACAAAACAAACTGTCTCGAAATATAAACATTTATTTGTTGAGGCCAAAAATAGAAAACAAACTTTTTTTTTTTTATTTATTTATTGCTATTTACCACTGTACACTATAATACATTTAGTAAATCTGATCTAAGTTAAATTGGAGTGTTACAGGCGTGTAGAGAAACTACCCATTGGTAGCACTCAAATGACATTTTACATTAGCTGATCTCGTGCCTATCTCCTTTTCAGGCGTCTCGGAGGATTGTCAGGAATGGAAGAGGATCCAAGGTTAGAAACTAGGGGGTTTGAGTGGTTAGAGAGTTTATAATGGAAGGAGTGATATCTGGTTCGGGCTAGATCGGTTACATAGGGAACATTTAAGGTCTTTATGTATGATTTTATTTGTGACTGAGTAAGGAGCATTGAGGATTTTACGAAGGATTTTGGATTGTAGGGATTGAATACGAGAGAAATTCGAAGGTTTAATGGAGTCCCAAAGCTCAACTCCATATGTCCAGATTGGCCTTAATACAGTCATGTAGATTAGTCTTTTGTAATGTGTTGGAAGTTTAGACCGTTTGTCTAGTAAGTGCTGTAATAGTCGAAATCGACGTGCAGTTTCCTGCCTTTTCAGTCTGGTGTGAGGATTCCAGGTTAATCCCTCGTCCAAATGTAGTCCAAGGTAGCGGATCTGTTCGACAGGGGTAAGAGTAACATCATTAAATGAAACTGTAGGGCAGTCAGTAGGTTTACGACGAAGGGTAAGGGTGATTTGTTGGAATTTATCTTAATCCTCCAATTACGACACCAATCTTCGAGGGCTGCGATATGGGAACATAAACGTAAAATAAAAATAAAGCATTCTGAAATAAAATAGACAACAGAAATTAAAATAAAAGTATTGTTAAAGATAAAATCAAATGAATAAACTGAAATGATTAGAATAAACAAATATACAAAATTGGTTTTGTAATTAATTAATTACCAAAGAGAAAGGTCAAATCTTGGTCCACAATAAACTTTTGAATTACTGGACCGATTTACGTGTTTTTTTTTTGTTTTTTTAAAATGTTCTATTTTGCCATGGGAAGGTTTAAAGATAATCAAATCCCTGAATTCTCGAATAGAAAAGAAATTAAGCGTTTATGGTTTCTAGCTCAGAAAGTTTGCTTATTTTCACGGTTATTGTATACTAATCGATTCGTCTTTTTCCGAGGAAAAATAAGAAAGCATCAATGATTTTTTTAAGCTATATTATATTTACGAAAAATTATAAAAACATAATGTGAAAAAATTATAAAAACATTTCATATTCGTTTTTAGTTTCGTCTTAAAGCAGCAAATACCAATTATATATTACAAATTAAAAATTATAAATTTTTCACCTCGATTTATTAAATTTTTTTTTTCTTCCGGTGACTATTTTTCATATAATCGTTCGTAACTCCTCTACATTTTATAAGGGCGAAATATGGATTTCAAATAGGGGAAAAAATAAGTTTTATTTTATATCTCCGGTTTTAATTTGTTTAGTTGTGTGCCCTTTAGTGCAGTTTATAGTACTCTAAGCCACTGCCAGGTTTGGTGTAGATTAGTTCAGTAGTATTATTATTTCCCTTTTTCTAGATTTTTTAAAAGGAATCCGATGTAGGGCTTATTAAATTTGGGACTAAAAAATTTTATTTTCCGATTTTATTGAAAATTCGTATTTAAGTGTTTCTTGAGGTGCTAAAAACGAATATAAAATCTTTTCACTCCTAAAAAATCTTTTGCCACACTTTCATAGGTCAGTCGGTCTGAATATTTTCAATATAGTAATAATATTGAAGCACAGTGAGGGTTGTTATTCAAAAACTATTCCTATTTCATGTAGTACATAAATGATAATATGATAGTCAATTAAATTGCCTTAAATAATAAAAAAAAAAACACCTAAATCGGACTAGTACTAACGATGATAGAGAGAAAGCATTAAATAACAGAAGACTGAAATTTTGTAACTGAAAAAATATATGTCCTCACTATATCTGTTTATTTTGTGAGGCAACAAATACACAAATTTTTGTTAGGAGACACAATTAATAAGATGTAAAAATATTAGGTATAATTTAATAACTAATTCGCTATGATCTACAAAGCTACAGACGATTCCTACAAAGGACATCTGGACGGACATATATTCATTGTCCGATATAAATTATAGGTTAATTTAATTAATAGGTTAATAATTTCTATGAACATGAAAGCGAATCAAATTATTGTACTACTAGTAAATCTAAGTACTAAAATTATTTTAAGTAATTGTTATATTAATTTTCATTTTAATGCTACGAGACTACGGGGGATCTCTGCGTAGACTTTGACCCTTCCTACGTCAAAGAGAACATCTGTCGATAAGACGTGGAAGGTTGTTATCAACATCCCTGACAGTGAAACACAAACTTTACTCATGAGACGGGCTAATAGTTGGTAAATAAAAACAATTGAGAACTAACAAAAAAACCTCTTTTCTGGCAGGTATTTAAAAAAAGCTTGACAAAAGGCAAGGTGTGGACACGATGTTCCTATTTTTAATTATTCTTATCTCTACTCCTCAATTTCATAGTCACTTTCACTTGTGCATATATATTTTTTGTTTAATATATAAATAAATTCATTTACTTTAGAGAAAAGTTGAGCATTAACTAATTAACGTTTAGTTCTCTAATGTAACTAGATTACTTAATTAATAGCAGAATTAATTGGGATAAAAAAACAGTTACTTTAGTTACTAACTGTTGGCTAGCTCTAATTTTTACAACTAACCTTTTTAGTAACAGATAACTACTGTCATGGAAACTGAAACTAATTAACATTAGCTTCAGTCATCCAAAATAACTAATAACTAATTATTTCCTTAAGAGTGGTTTCTGAACTAGGAATATTCTTTTTTTTTTTTTTTTTTTTTTTTTTTGGCCAATTCAGTAAAAATAAAAAAGTCTGTTTGGTTTAAATAATATATTATCTTGAAAATTCATGATCACATTACGTACTTTTATTAAAATAATATTTTATTAGTATTTAAGTACATTTTTTTTCTTGATTAAATTCGTAGTATAAATAAATTTTTCTTTATTTAAATATTTCAAAAAATTATTATAATCACATTATTTATTTAGGTTTTTTAAAGTGTAGCAAAGTGTTTTCTTGTAAAGTTTAATGTTTATTTTTCTTAAAATTATGGCTTTCTTAAATTTATTTCTGGATATTTTTTGAATCTTCATCTAAGCAGAGATTTGTTCACAATCACGTATATCTGCCAGAGATTTTTTTTCCAATTCCATTATAATTCAAATTACAGTTCATTAAATGCACTATAAAGTAGTTTACATTGATATTTCTGCTTTATATAATACTCTAAGGAGTTATTGGCAATAGACCTACAAATATTTGGCTTATGTTCTGAAAAATCATCTATATTAGACCATGGGAACTCTAGGAAATGATAAACTTTTCACCTTCGGGTTTTTGAAAACAAATTTTTGTGAAAATCAATAAACAGAAATTAATTTATGCTTACTTCTAGTTACAGACAAATTTTAAGCTCTGAGATGAAATACATAAATTTAAAACATAGGGCGGAAGATAGTAAGTTATAATTATCTGCGGGTAAATATTGAAGTTAATTTTAGTTTTCCCATTACACACTCCACTTACAGAAAACTTACATCATATTTACATTAGGAATTCTGCATACTTAAAATATTTATGTTAGTTTTTAATTCCATCTTTACTCTAAATAAATTCTTCAAAAACTTTCTGAGAACTGGGCCATGAAAATATGAATGCAGTAATAATGGGAGAAATGTTAAGTGTATCGCATGTGAACACTTTGAGCTTGGCACCGAGTCAAGACTAAATCGTTTTATGTCTTTTCCGGGGGAATATTTAAAAACCTTATTGTTGTTGATGGTATAATATTTACAGCTATTATTGCTTTATATGTTATGTGTTATTTGTGTTTAATTAATTAGTTACTGATGTCTTTGGATTTCACTCTTCGAAATGTAGGAAAACCGTTTTAAGTTCAGAAATTGAAAAAAAAAATATCCTAAATAAAAAATTTTATAAATGAATTAAATAATAAGTTAAAATAAATTAAATAAGTTTGCTTCATTTTTCGCAGTATTTTTATTTAATATTATAAAACATCCGATGACGTGAGTATTATAAGACTATACAAATAAGTAAAACTTATTTTATTATTATCAACGTTTCACCCAGGAATTTAAGCCTTCATCAGGGCAAAGTATAGAAAAAAAAGGCGAAAAACCATAATTAATAAAAGGAGAAATAGAATATCAAGAAAATAAGAAGATAAATACTATACAAAAGTAGTATTGAAAGAATACAAAAAGTATTATAAGGAGATAAAAGCAATATGAGAGTATAATAATATTTAAATCATGAAAGTTTCTAGGAAGTTTGGTACAGTTTCACTGACTTTACTGGCTTATACAATTAAGCCAGATAACTTTTTACTTTTAAACTCATATAATATCACTAATAGTCGTCCATGTTATGAAACTAAATGAACTAGTGCTTGTATTTTTTGTGTACATGTATTTATGGACTAATACTATTGGATTTCATAATGAAGCAGGCCCCAAGTAGTAGACCGAAGGGTGACAGTAAGTTGGTTGGCGGCTGCTGAGCTGGCAAAGGGCTGCTTGAAATGATTCAATATGACATTATGAAATATAATTAAATTGCCTACAAAGGGATAATACAGCAAGATATATTTTTAGCTGTACCCAAAGTGTAACAACAATCATGCGGATTATTCATTATTTTATTATTTCAAGGAACAAGACATTTATAATGACTCGTTTAATGGATTCGTTGAAGTTTGCGATGTTGCATATGTCTAAAGATGACATCATCCTAGTAAAAATTATTGAATTCTTTGAAGTACTTGAAATAGAAGTTCTTTCATCAACTTTACAAAGAGACGGCATTAAAAGAGAGCGGAGATGAGATCATAGCGATAGTGGAATGAGATAAGTGAGCTGTTGGCAAGAGACTTCCCTCTACTCTCTGCGGCACCTTTAATCTTTATCTCCTTGTTAACTTATCTTTCTGAATCAGCTACACCTGCCCTCTGAGGCACCTCCATCTTACTGCGTCTGTTACCCATCATTTATTTATAGATTCCCATATTTGTATACCATTAAGTTCTGAAAAGTGTTCTTTGGTATTTTTGATAGTGAATTATAAATTTGTTTCTGTAGTTTACTCCAAAAATAGTTACCTAACTACAGACGAGAAAATTGATCAGATTTAATACAATAATTTTTCAATATTTTGAGATCAAATTGTTTCAAAACAATCTTATAAATTGAGGCGTTAAAACTTGGTAATCGGTTGATACGTAGTACAATAAATATCTATAGAGGAGGGGGTTAGGATAACCGTAAACACTATGATTTCCTTTTGGCTTCTCCATAGTTGTGTAATAACATACCTTAAAACATTACTCCTAATCTGTTGATTATTTCCTAATAAAGTACTTTGTCAATGGCCAGCGGCTAACTTCGTATGGAAATAAAAACACATTGATTGCTTGCAATTAGATTATTGTTTCATATTTTTAAAGCTTACTCTTTGGTATTATGAATATGGATCCAATATGGAATGACAGTAATATGGATCATTCAAAAGCCAGACTGACTTGAATCACGAAGACCCCTACAGTATTAGTCAGAATAACTGAAGGATTTACCTACAAAAATAATGTAAAAGCACGGTGTGAAGGTAGCATTTATAGTTTCTTCACTTTCTTTGTACCTCCTAAACTTAAAATTGTAAAAGAAGTGATTTTAGAATTTTCTTGGTAATCCATCGTTATTACCTCTAGACGGTCAATCTGAACGTCCATCTTTGGTTTATCATTCCGCCTGACCGAGAATAGTCACCACCTCACGTTTCAAATGATCAAATTTTTGACGTAATAGCACCTCTATCTCGTAATGCTCGTGTGTCTGACAGTTTCTAGGCTACACTTATCGGGTTCACTAATGATTTCACATAACCCCACAGAAATTAAGAGTCGTTAGGTCCATGATCTTGCATGGATGTCAAGTTCTGTCTCCGAATCTTGAGAACAAACATCTGTTGAATTTATCTTCCAATAAATCGATTATTTCTCTGGTGGTGCGGTTAGTGGCGCTGTCCTTGAAGTTAGATGCTTCTTCTCTTCTTTGAACAACCCTTTTACTTTACAGCGTTGGAGCAGTCTTTTCTTAAAACCATCTACCGAGGCCAGATTCTTGACTTCGCCTTGGGTGACACCCCTGTTCCTTACCAGATCCGATATGAGGTTTTGCCATGTCGTTTTCCCTAAGGTTTTAATTCCCATGTAAGTTTAATTTATGTATATTTTCTATTAGCGGATCCCTTCGCTTTTTCTTCCGAATATAAATTGATTCGCTGTTGTTGGTTCCGTCGTGGGACTAACAAGTTACGAGCTAATAACAAATTTTTCCCACCAATTCTGTACATTTCAATGGCGAGTGACTGAGCTCGAGTTTGAATTGTTTTCACTACATGAGGAGTGAATAGCGTCCTTAAGACGTTCATACTCACTTATGATTCTCGTAACACACAAAACGATGGACTAATTGAACTGAGGTTAGAATATATTCAACTGTAATAATCATAATTGAAAATACTGAATATTTACTTATTTATCTAACGAAAATTCTTATCATTAGATAATTATAATTATCATTTAATCATAATTATAAATTCGTTGTTTAACATTCTGAGCCAAATTTATATTGTCTTTTTTGCTTTTTATCGAATAACACTGTGTGGACTAAAGTCTTGATTTGTACCAATTGGCAACTGAAAGCAAATCCTCTCCTATCCCCCCCGCCAAAAAAAAAACAGCAAGCAAGTAATTTAATAGTTCGTTGCTACTCTAACGTTTTTTTTTAATAATGTCTAGGTAGTATTTTTATCTTTTTTAATAATACTCTGGCGAAAGTATAAAATAATATATGAAAGGAAATAATAAATAATATACGAGAGAAAATATACAAAGAATTTATTTGTATCATTTGAAATATACAAATGATTCATATGCTGGACAGTAAAATACAAGGATTTATGTTACAGGACAAAGTTTAAAAAAAAAATAAACAGTAAATATGTCAATCATAATGAAAGTATAATTTTGATGTATTGCTATAGAGGTTTAAATATTGTTCTATTTATAATTTTACTAAGATATTTGTATATATAAAGAAAGAGCTAAAATAAAATCTCACATAATTTATGAACAAATACATTCTCATAGGCGCCGGGACTGGAGAGACAGACATGGCAGTTTCTGCCTCCCTCCTCCCACCAATAATTTATGAAGCGGGCCAGAGGGATTAATAATTAATTTGTATCGGGAAATCATCCAAAAAATGAATTGATATAATTTTTTTCATGACTTTCCACCTGTATGCTGCAAAACTATTCATTAAGTATACTGTTAGGTTATAAGAAAAACTGATGAAAGACTGGGATATCCCTATACAGTAGAGGAACCCCACGCACGATATACATCTGAAAATAATTTAAAAAATAGTTTTTATCTTAAAAATGTTAAAATGGAAAAGTTTTTCTGGTAGTCCTCAAACGGTTACTAAGTACCTAATTAGTTTGATAAAGTAACGGATTAGAAATTTAAGGTAATTTTTGCCCATCTATCCTGAACTGTGAGTTCTAGTGAAAGAGTTATAACAAAACAAATTAAAGAAGAGTAAATCAAGTCTTGAATGAGTATCGCAGTGTAATAATCTGGTCAACTCGTATTTTTGTGAATTCGTGACTTCAACAGACCAACTATTGAGACTAAGGAACAACCAGAGTTGGTGACTATATCTCTTGAACGAATTATTAGGTCATGGCATTCATTGGAAAGATATAGAATTCGACGGCAGTTTAGTGTAATATAAACTTTAACTATTTATTCAGAGACTGAGACGTAATATGTTCAAAATCTATTTAACAAAATTATATCTACTACTTGTCTCATATAGTGTCCTCCAAGAAGTCTATTCGACTCCTCTTCTAAACTCAGAACTTTTATATTTATTTATTTGAAGCATCAGGAGGTGGGAATGAGAGTAGAACTAGAGGAGGGAGTTAGACCTATGTGAGTGGTTTTCGAGTATTTGGAATATATAGAGCCAAGGCTTGTGTGACAGTTCAGTTCATTATATGGCGCGAGGCAAACATACTTAAGCGATCGTAAACTTTTTATTCATTGCTAGAAGATTTTTCTAAACAAAAGGATAATTCCCTTTAAGCAACCATTTTCCAATTGGGGCTGTAAAGGATACCGAACATAATCTGGTTCGCGTCCTAGCTATAAATGGCTACTATTTGTGATATTTACTAAGCAATATGTTATTATATGATATCTGACGCATAATTTATTTTTCTTTAGTTAGTTTTATTTTTGACTAGGATCCCCCGTTTATAGGTGAAAAACGTAAAGAGGAAAGAAACATCTCAAATTTCTACTCTGTTACTTGATCACACTTCTACTTAGTATCTGTTTTAGTATATTTGGATATTGATTTAGTACTGTAAATATGTCTTCCTGCCAAGTTTGATAGAAACTAATTTTTAAAATTATTTGCATGTGTATGTTCTATGAGATGGATTTTATGCATTGGGCTCTAGTATTATTGTGTAGGGAATTATGTAGTTGGTGAGTAAAGCAATTACGTCCTTTACGTATTTATGTCCTCCTCATAAAGACCAACATCATTTCATATCCTCAAATGAAATACTTTGTAAGATAGACTAATTCGAGTAAATCGTGTAATCGATTTGCTTATGTGCCTGTATCCTAGAAATAAATCTTTGATTTTTTTTAATAATATAAATTATAGGATAACATATGAGGAGTTAATGAGGAATGGTAAAGAGATTGCATAAGAGGTGATCTAGAAGGCAGCGAATGACCCAGATATTGATGAGGTCCTGGCCACCCGCCATTGTTTGCCAGTCCAGTCACACACTTTCCCAGGTGAGTAAATATAGAAGAGAGGATGCCGAAACATGTGGGTAGTAAATTCGTCCTGAAGTCGTAAAATAGGCAATATCGTATCTACCTGTGTATTCATGGAGGCACTTCGATTGGGAACTTTACTAGCGAAGGCTGTTTTCCTTCTGTCGAAGATCTATCATTGCGGAAGTCAAAGATATCCCGATAGGTATGAGGCGATTGGTCGGCATCCCTTTCGGGAGGCTGATTCAGGTTCTCGGAAGGACACGAATAGCAAAGAGATAAACAAAGTAGAACTCCATTATCTGGCTCAGAGGTCTTAGTTTGCTCGTCGATAAACAAACTGTTAGAAGTGAAAGCATAGTACTATCGTAACCAGAGTAGGCATTTTTCGCAATCCCTTCGGCAAAATGGACTTAATTGGACAAAACAGATGAAATGAACAACATTATTAGTCCTAGAGAGCTATTTTAGATGACGGGCGATCATGATAGCTTTCGGTGGTGGAGGTGAGAAGAAACTTTTTTTTTTATCATTTCTACGTTCACTTGTTATTTTTTTGTAAATTTGCTTCTTATCTTTTTCAAGTTGTTATTTCATGTCTTTGAAGTTGTTTTTATAACATTATACTGAGTTTTTATCAAGAAAAATGATAAACATGTGGGAATTTTCCGGATGAAAATACAGTCAAGCATTTCTAGATTTAAGTCCCAATAAGCTGTCATCCCAACCCATCCTAACACTATCCTCACCACGTATGCCGATGACACATGTCTATTGTCAGTGAACAATGATCCTCACATTGTATCCCAAACCCTCCAATCCCGAATCACCATCCTTGAAGAATGGTCCCAAAACTGGAGGTTTAAAATTAATTCCAATAAATCGCACCAAATCACATTTACTCTTCGTCGTAAATACATGACCTCTTGCCCTACAGTATTCTTTAATAATACAGCACTTATTCTTATCGAAACCGTTACTTAGGACTAGATCTGGACAAACGACTGACATGGAATCCTCATACAAGACTAAAATGACAGGAAACTGCTCGTCGATTACAACATTTACTAAACTTCTAATCCATTACAAAAGACTGATCTACATCACTATTATAAGGCCTATCTTGACATACGAAGTTGAGCTTGGGGCTCCACTAAACCATCAAACTCCTCCCGAATCCAATCCTTACAGTCCAAAATCCTTCGTAAAATCCTTAATGTTCCTTACTTTGTAACAAATAAGGTCATTCATCAGGATCTCAATGTCACATATATTGCCGATTTGGCCAGAACCAGATACCATTCCTTCCATAATAAACTTTCCAACCACCCAAATCCACTTCTTTCTAACCTGGCTTCACCTTCATTACCTAATAATGCCCCTATGCTTCTGAAAATAAGATGGCCTCGAGATTTTCTTCGATGTTATTCTCCAAGAACTCCTTCTATCAATGGGTAGATTCTCCACATGTTTGTGTCATGTCACTATGTCACCAACAGTAAATTTACTTGTATATATTTTTATACAGTTGTAAATAACAATAAATAAATTATATTAAAAAAACAAGCCCCAATATCGTATGCTGCATCTAAAAGTAAAAGAGAAAGCAGACCTCAAATGGGTGAACTTGAATAACACAAAAAATAAATAGTTGTTAACTATTTTTGTTTCCCTTTTCTTCAACAACCTTGATTATCTTCTTCATTATTTGAAATTATTCGATCAGTTATTTATATATATAAAAATAAATATCTCATTCTATTTTTGTACCTATTTTTGATTATTATTATTTTTTTTTTAGCTCATATGTTACTGTGCATTGCAATTGTGAGGTTGGAAAAAAAAACCTTTAGTAAACTAACATTAAAAACACTGGCTATGTGTGGATAAATATATATTTTTTGGAAAATAAATATTTATATCATATCAATCAAATATCATTAACAATCAATAAAAATGTTATATATATATATATATATATATATATATATTGCTGAAAACGGCTATCTTGATAGTTTCGGGACTAGTGTTAATCAGTGCCTATATTTACTTTACTAAAGGGGTCACTGGTTGGTTGGTCTATGATAAATGTTCTTTGGCTCCATCTAGTGGTTATTATGGAACCCATTAAGGGAACAACGATTTTAATTTATGGATCGATAACGATGTGCTCCAAACCACTATTATTGTTATTATTTTGAAAAATATGAAAATGTGCTGTTTGAATAATATGATGTGAAATTTCAATAAATTACATATAATTATACATAAATATTTTAGGAATGTATTTAATAAATTATAAAAAATAGATGAGCACTTAAAGCGACATATAAACATAATAAAATACATATCATAAACAATATTATTCTGATTGTTTATTTTTTTGTGGGATTACATTTTTTATTATTAAATATCAGTCATAAATACCAAGGAAAAATATTATAAACAACATTAAGCCCATATTTTTCCAATATAAATTAATATGGTAATAACAAAAAACTAATCAGAGTTTCATTCAGTATGTATTTATATTTCACATTTCTGTTACGTTTCGGCCTATTGTTATTGGCCAATTTTCACTTTTTATTTTCATTCTTGTCAGTATATTAAAATATATTTTCAAATATACAAATCCGTGATAGTTTATTTAAAATTGCGCAAATTCCCTGTTTAATTTGCTGTCATTTTTTTCGGAGGTTTTATACCTACAATATATAAATTAATATTTTAACTCATATTATTGTAAAAATTGCATGATTTAATATGTTTTTCATTAATAATTGGGCAAAATTGATTTTATCAACCAAATTAAAATTAAATTTTAAGATACCTTATTTTTAGTCACAAACAAATTTTTTATTTTATATTTTACTATTATGAAATTTGTTCACAATGAGATTTCTATTGCTAAACTATCTTAGTACTTCTTGGCGTTGAATGTTCAAAAATTGATTTTAATATGTTGACAGCTGTGAAAAAGAAAGCCACCAATATATGAGGCCAAATCGTAACAGAAATATGAAATAGAAATTGAATGAAGCTGTTCTAATTTTTTTTTTATTATTTTATAATTCTATATAAAAATTGTGGGCTTAATGTAGCTCATGAGGATTTTCGTTAGTCTTCTTGTTTAACGATTTATTATTAATATACTATGAAATAATTAAAATTCAAATTTTCAAACTCACTTTTCATAAAACATTTTCAAACAAATTTGTATATTTTTTTTTACTATAATTTGCTAAAAAATGTATAAATTCTTTAATATATAAATTTTAATAATAATATAATATGTGAATTCATAAGTGGTATTCTCTAAATATCGAAAGTTGTTCAGGTAGCTCTTCGAAATGGAGTTCGACCACGACTCAAATATATCTTATTAAGTCCACAATATTTTAAAATAAATTTATTGTTTACTTTACTTCTTGTGCATGAAATAGGTAAAGAAGTAATAAATAAGTTTATAATCCTCTTAAAAATGCTATTAATAAGTCGATTATAATTTTCCACTTAAACTTAATTATTAGATGAAGTCAACCGTGGGCCACAAGGTTATATAGCAGAGTAACAAAGCATGTAGGATATAGTCGGCTTTGGCTGGACACAGCTGATTTATGCTCAAAGCCAATGATTCTTCTTTTATGCCTGGCTATGAAATGAGCGGCTTTGAGGTCGGGGCCAACTTACACAATAAAATTCCACAAACGAAACCGCGAATATATTTAGCGAATATTTAAATATACTCCTTGAGAGCGCCGTCTGATGTCTTATTTAGGAAGCCGTTCACTCTAATCAAAACATTATGCTTTTTATGCTACGGTTTATCTGTATAAATAAAAACATAAATGTCCATCTGTCCATAATCTAAAACCTCAGAAAGTTGTTTTCCGATTTACACGCGTTTTTGCTTTTTTGTTGTCCCCTTTTATCTACGAAACGTTTAAGTTGTTACAACCTCCGATTTATCAAGAAAAAAAGAAAGATATGAACAAAATTAAGATTATTTGCGCATATCTCGAAAATTGCGAACATTCAAATTATAAAAAAAAATAA
>NW_027104696.1:911057-923696 GCF_000696795.3 Halyomorpha halys | reverse complement strand
TTAAAAATAAACAAACAAACATAAAACTCGTTAAAACCGTATAAATACATTAGTAATTGTTCAATATAAATGAGTCACTGGATAATAAGTCATGTTAAGAGAGAAAAAAAAAAAAAAAAAAAAAAAAAACATTATGGGTACCATATTTGTATGTTGTTATAAATGTCGTTATAGGTAATAAACATTCATTACACATATAAGGAGAATATCAAGGGAATCTGTAATGGTTTCTCGATCTCCTGGTAGAGGAAGAGATTCTTTGATGGAGTGGTGCCTTGAAATATCTTTAAAATAACTATCTTATAAATCCTTCAGGTCGCGGTAAGTATTGATTCAAAGAGATTGAACACTCCCTAATTCAAAACAAAACAACTCACTGCTCACTCACTACATCAATCAACAGAGATCTGTTTTCGTTCCGACAACCCGCTGGTCTGATTTATCTTCTACGTCTACAAAGGTAATGCTACAAACATCTTCAACTCGGCAGTTCTATGAAGCATCAGCGTCTGACGATTTGTAAGATTTCATATAATTCTCACTGAATCACGTTCTGAATATCAATCCAAATGGAAAGATCACTTAAACTAACTGGAATTGTTGAAGTGAAGAACTTTTCTAGAGTTCAACTAAATAACATTCCACTCCTTTTTTTATGTAGATGAGTGATTTATGCTAGCGTAAACACTTTTTTAAAATGGTATTTATGGTCTACAAATATTTCAATTTATAAATTAATATAACTTTTAATGATTAATGGGATATATCGCTGTTTTTTTGTTTTTTTTTTAATTTTGACACATTTTACATAATGCTTATTTTATAGGTATTTAATTATTATTATTTAATTATTTATTATGAGAAGCATATAGGTACATATTTTAAGTATACATTTGTTTCCAATATAGACATTAAACGTTTTTCTATTTTTCTAATTTTTTGTATGTTAGATATTTCTGTCTCTTAGAACTGAGAAAACGTATTATGCCAGTACATTACATATTTTTCAAAATGTGCCGGTTTTTAAGAAAAAACATCTTTGAATCAATCAAGTTATATTTTCATTGTAAATTATAAAATATTTAAAGGAAAGTCGAAAATGAACAGAAATAATTTTTAAAAAGAAAAAACATGTGCAATGACAAAAGTATAATCTTAAATTATTAGAATAAAAAAAATAAGTATTTACTGTGAAAAGTATCAAAGTATTTACTGTTCATTAATACTATGTATAAAGGACAAAAATAATATTATACAAGGTGAAGAAAAATAAAATAATTCCAGCTGAACTCACATTTTCCAGATTATAGGTTATGCTCTTATCTTTAATCCGGTATGTGGATTTCATATTGTTCAAACTTATAATTACCTTTTTATTTTTTTTAACTAATTATTTATTTATTGTTGTTTCAACTTAGATTTCAAAGGCCAACTTTCACTCGCTGTAATGGCTCAAGAAATGAACGAACTACCACCTGCTCATATTTAATAAGTGATGAAGCCTTACCAAGCCAGGAGTTACGGATAACCATAATAAATATAAAATATTTATTAATATTTGATAACTAAAATATTTGATAAAATGGCGTATCTTCACCGACAAGGTGCCTGATTAGGAACCAACCTTAACTGAAATGGTTCCGTTATATATTTCTTGAGCGAACGTAGTGAGTGAAAGGAGACAGTCAAATGCCATTGATTTTCACCACCGAAACGATGTTAAATATTTAATTTTATGATGTGTTATTCATTTTAAAAAAAATTACGTATTAAAACTTAATAAGCTGTATATTAATAAATTAAACAATTTTTTTAATTGAGTAATATTCTGTCATATATTTTCAGACAATGGTAATAGGGATATGTGATTATATCATACCATACCATTTATAATTCACGGAGATATATAAATTAAACGATAACAAAATGATAAACATAGAAAAAAAATACGTAAAGTAAAATTACATCCTAAGCACATTTAGTCTCTACCAACTCTTAACCGAGATTGCCCCCCTCCCCTCCCCACTGGTGAAGGATAAAGAAAGAAACCGGTGCTTCTCTCTCAACCACGTCACTGTTATTAAATAGCCAGTGGAGGCAGAGCAAGGTCGCTATCTGCAGTCGCTTAGACTTGAGTGGAAAATCTGGCCTTTGTTAGAACTCCAATCCAGCTATAAATTAGTCTTTAACATCGCTCTTCAGTTCAAGAGATATAAAAAATAAATAAATTATGTAGCATTGCAAAACACCAATGTTTGGTCACCGGCAACTAACGTTTGGTTTGCACGTGACATGTTGGTGACACCGGACATGAAAGTGTTAGGTCGTGTGTAGGGTTTGTTGATTACAAAGTGTGGTGCATTGATTACTGTTCGAAGGACTTTGGACTGGAAGAATTGAATGCGTTTGATGTAAGAAATTTTAACTGTTCCCCACAATTTTAGTCCACAATTCCCATAAGGTTTTTGGTGTTGTAAAAAAGCAGTTTGTCGCCACCTGGGCCCTGTTTCATAATAAAAGCTAATAGTATTAGTTCATAGTACAAGTGTAGAAACTAGTGTGTTAATTACAGTAATACTTATTTTTTTCATGATAGGGAGGACTATTAGTGATATTACAGGAGTTAAAAAATACGAAAGTACAAGTTACTATTGTACAAGTCTGTGTAATTGAATTAAGATACATCTACAAGACTAATAGTATTAGTTTGTATTTTATTATGAAACAGGGCCCTGATGGCTGAGATTTTTCTATTTGGCAGTCAATATAAATGTTCCGATCGTCCGTTACACAATATTTAACACTACCACATACATTCGCCTAAAAACTAAGTTGATATATTGTTATTTTTATATCAAATAATTTTTGATATCAGGTAATAATGGTCAGACGCACAGGATATAAGTACCAATTAGTGTTTATGTTAACAGTGTGATATATTTGCAGGCGGTGCTGTTCTACATGCCGCGTTGGTTGTGGAAGCACTGGGAAGGCGGGAAGATCCACGCGCTGATGATGGACTTGGACATCGGGATCTGCTCCGAGCTGGAGAAGAGGCAGAAGAAGAAGCTGCTCTTGGACTACCTCTGGGAGAACTTGAGGTACCACAACTGGTGGTGCTACCGATACTACCTCTGCGAGTTCTTGTCTCTCGCCAACGTCATAGGTAATTCCTTCATTACAGTAATTGCCACTAAATATATTTGAATATATATTTATATATAATACAGGATATTCCACTATGTATTACCCTCCGCTCTCTCAAAACCCATTTTTTTTTTTATTTTATTGGATCATAACAATTACCTATCTATTAGCAGTTTTGTTGATGACCTACCTAACCCTGGAATTTCCGATAGAATGAAATATATTTTATGACGTTTTCTAAGAATATAATTAACAATTTTATTTTTGATCCGAGGCTTTCTGAAGGCGTAAGTTGCCAAAACGAGCAAACAATTTTTTTTTACTAATTGTGAGGGAACTTTAAGAACAAAACCATTTTAAAAATCAATTTACAGAAAGTATTCATCCTCATAATTTGAATACCGTCGGCCTTCCGAGGAAGCTTATATTTTTATCATGATTACGACATAAGTGGTTCAATTATGATGGCGTATTTTAACGAAAATTGAAATTTTAAACGATTTTGGTCGGTATGTTTGCGTGTGAATCGTCAAAATCACTAATATTGGAAAAATTACTAATATAAAGTTATTTTTAAATTTCATTTTTTAAAATTGAACCTCATAAAATATACCTGATTCTATTGGGAATTCCATGGTTATATCACTGAAATAGAACTGGACTGGAGTAGAATATTAATAATATCAACTAAAGATAAACCATATGCACTGTTATGATTTAAACAATTGTAATGTATAATGGAACACTCTGTATATATTTATGAAAACATCAATAACTTATAAGTTTTGCTACTTTTATACTATCGGAAAACTATAATTTATTTTTTAAACACCAATATATATACATATAAACGTGTGGCCGTACATTTGACTTCGCAAATCACCGATGAGTTTGTAAGAAATGAAGTGATAAATAGATTTTCATTGTGGGGAACTTGGTCCCCTGATAATAACAAATTGAAAAATTTCAACGGAATTTGTCAGGATACATTAAGTGATATTAAAGAAAAATAAATAAATCTATAATAATGATTATAAACATAAAATATAAAGAAGATACATCTTTATGCAAGTTTATATTCATATTTATCATTTAGAAATTTATGGAAGATTTATAATCAAGAAAATATAATTGATTAATAATATAAGTGATAACAGTGTAGTATCAATGAATATATAAAGAATGTTAAGGAGGAAGCTGTATAAATGGGCATCGTTAAGGAATTTCAAAACGAGATAGCTTGAACGGTTAAGAATTTTTCAAACGAATCATATCGATGAAGAGAAATGTACAAATCGGTAGATTGAGATCTTGTATTTTACAGGTAGATGGATAAACGTAGGTGTAGTAATAAAAGTGTGCGTAGTAACCGCTGAGTCTTCCATCGTGCACTAAAACAAGTTATAGTTCCGGTACGTTACTGGTCAGAAGCAGTTATTGTTGAATAATAACGCGTTATTAAATTAGGACTCAAAAAGAACGAGTCTAGACTAAGAAACTGTCCTCCCTGCCCTGGAGAGAATAGATAAAGCTCGGTTCAAAAATAGATCTAGTAATCACTCCATCACCGTCATCAAGGCCAGGGTCTGGACCGCCGAGTCTCCAGGATGGGTTTAACTGGGAACCTTTCCAGGAGTATTGGACGGTATAGTCTATCAATGCCGTCTTGATTAATAGGAAAACAGTGTGACTATAAATAAAACTGTCTCTAAAACGTATTCTTATTTTTATTAGCTTTTATATGATGTAGTTAGTTGTGGGTTTTGATCAGTTATAAGCGAAATAGCTATAATAATAACGCAAGGCCATCGTCAGATAACCAGAGTCCTGGGTCCGCTTCAAAATCCCAAAGGATCCCCTAATCAGGTTTATAAAACGTGTATTTCCATCAGAAACCCGAATTAGAAGTTCTTCAGGATCCCTCTTGCTATACATTCCATACATAGGTAAACGAAAGGAAATTTCTAGCTGTTGCTCTAAAGGCTAACAAAACAACAGAAAGTATTCTTGGTCTTCGCCCAAAAAAAAATAGAAGAATAAAATGCCATAGAATCCTTAGAACAATGGAGGAAAATCTTGTGATAAAATAAAGGATTCTCAAAGGAACATTTGTTAAAGGAAATAACGGAAGTACCATATATTTAAAAATTAGAATCAAACAAAATACTAAAAAGTGGGGGATACAAATAAATGAACTAAAAATAAGGCATTGTTTATCTGAGTATCTTTCAGAACAATAGGCCCTAGATGCTCTCTTTTCTCTCACTTTATGTATGTGTATATTGTGTATGTGTATAATATACTATATGCATATTATATATATGTCTATATTATATATATATGTACACATACTATATGTGTATACTAGATATTTTTTATATCCAGGAATTTTTATGCATAGATAGATATCTATCTATATCTCCATATGAAGAATGCCTAGTTCCACAGAGAATATATGGCAAGACATTAGCTTTGGCGACTAAGAGTAAAGAGAGGAATCTTGTGGTATTTTGTGATTTCCGCAATGTCGCACCGATTTCTTACTGAGTAAATGGCAATTCTTAATTTTTAGCGGATCCTGTTCTTCATTTTAATCATTTTAATGACGCCAGCAAATATGAAACTTCTATACAGTGGAATTTTTTTTTTTTTATATATATATATATATTCTACCAATTTGGAAGGAAATAATAAAACTAAACAGTAAACATTAAAAAGATAATTATTCATCTTATCTAGAGAAAATTAAATCCCTGCCCTTTTAAGCGTGGGTTTAAAATATAAGAAATATTCTTTGAAAAAGTAGGGTTCCTGTTTACAAGGCCTTCCACGGGTTTTTGGAGCGTTGTTAAACCGTTGTTAGTTGTTATGACGTTGATATATTGAATTTATAAACGATATACACTGTATATATAAATAATTACTTACAATATGGTTCACAGAAATGCAGTTACTTCAATGGTAACATCTATATTTTAGAATCGAGTCCCGTATAGTATTATCATTCATCCAGTAAATTTCATTTCATTGAAAAAATTAATTAAAATAAAATAAACAGATTCTAAAGTAAGAAGAATATCGCTAGCTAAAAGTGAACTTGTGTTTCTCCCAAGTGACCCAAAGGGTTGTTTTCGTTCGGATAGGCACAATGCAATACTAAGGGCCCGGAAAGAGAATCGTGTCGCTATGCAACTACTTTTCGACTTAAACTACCCGTTCTAATTTTAATATCCTTCCTAAGTTTTATATCTTGTAACCATCACTAGCTGGATAACTGGCAGCGAGCCGTGTCTAGGTCAGATGTTCCTGATGGACCGCTTCTTCGACGGAGCCTTCCTGACCTTTGGCATCGACGTCTTCACCTTCTTGGAGAGCGACCAAGAAGACCGAGTGGACCCGATGATCTTCATCTTCCCCAGGATGACAAAGTGCACCTTCTACAAGTACGGTGTCTCCGGGGAGGTGGAGCGACATGATGCAGTCTGCATCCTCCCGCTTAATGTGGTCAACGAGAAGATTTACGTCTTCTTGTGGTTTTGGTTCCTCATTCTGGGGGGACTCACCTTTCTCGTCGTCGTTTACAGGTAATTATTTCAGTAACTTTACTATCATAAAAATTGAGTTCATTTTACTGTCATATAAAATTATATTATTATTTTTAGGATAATAATTATCCTGAGCCCCCGGATGCGAGTGTACCTGCTGCGAATGCGGTTCCGGCTGGTGCACCGCGAGGCGATCGACGCGATAGTACGGCGGTCCAAGATGGGCGACTGGTTCCTCTTGTACATGCTGGGCGAAAACATCGACTCCATCATCTTTCGGGATGTCGTTCACGAACTGGCGTCCCGCCTCGGATCGTCCAAGCACGAGACGTTGGAGGCCTAACCGACATTGGTGAGTCTGCCCAAATATTAGAATAATAACTAACATGAAAATAACGAATCATTATTAAATCAGATTAAAATAAGGATCTTAAAAAGTAGAATCTACGCTTTAGTCGTAACAAAGACGTTTCTAATTACCACCATCTGATTTTTAATTGTTTACTTTTGATATTAAATCCTCTTTCTATCTCTTGAATCAAAATAAGGTGTTTCACGAAATTTGATAATATGGTTTGTCTTGCTTAAAGGTGCAAAACCTTTACATCATCAACGCCTATGATTTTTTTGGTACATTAATAGATTATTGGTAGCGGAAATCAATGTAACGTTTTTCTTTCGATTAAAATAAGTTTTAATAATAAAAAATTAACTAGTAAATAAGACAGACGCTGTTTCCTATCATGCTATACTTAATAGTGTTATTGTACTTCCAAGTCAGTAAATTTTATCGTGACGGTAACTCTCTTATAGTTTACACCATGGCGGCTGCTGCAGCAATTCCTGGATAATTCTTGTTTGACGATGAATCCGTTACTCAAAAGTACCAAATAAAAGGACGAAATTTTTAAGTGAATACTAAAACAAATATTCAAACATTATCCTGAAGACATTAAATTTACTTATATTAAAAGTCAGGGAGATAATTTCTTTTCAGGCAATTTCAGTGATAGAATTTCAACAAAAGCAATCTAAAATAGAATTAAGTATATCATGTATTATTGTTAATTTACTAAACCCATTTCGAATTTTTCATATTAACTGAATTCGGAAATAAAATAGAGGTAGTATAATAAACTATTATTATTAGTATATCAAATATTTTCAGATTTTAAACTAAAAATTATCTCTTCCAGTTAATTTTATTCAACTAAATTCGTTCAATTGTAATATCCCATAGTATCCAACCACAATAAAGAAAATATCGCTCAACCTTATTTTTTTGTGAACTTATGAGTTTCCTGGTGTAAAAATGTGATTGTCAAAGTATGCTCAACTTAAATTTTTTTAGTGTAGGGTGCTTTGTATTCGTGCAGGAATTAGAAAAAAAGAACTTATTACTTGTAATATCTGTATACATATTTTCCTTGGTTAACCTTTTAACAACTCATATTTAGACGGAAGTTGTGGACTAGCTTAGAAATAATCTAGTTTCTAATGGGTTGGAATAGTTTAGAAACTAGACTGTTTGTAAGCTAATCAACGCAAAGTTTATCAAATTATATCAATTATTCTTGCAATGCTAGTAATTAAAAAATATTAATCGTTATTAAAAATTAGTAATTTCCTGAATACGCTTATGTTTCAATTACGGCTTGTTGCTTAAAATAATAGTCGGTTAAATAGTTATAGAGCAAATCTATGTTAAAGTAGTTAACCATACAAGAAACTTTCCATCTTGGAGGAAGAGTATAATGGAGGTGTGATAAGCAGGCAGAAAAAGTGAGGCCAAAAAGGCGGGTCTTATGTGCCTTTCAGGGACGTGGCAGAAGAGTATGAGAAGAGTACGAGCTAATTACTGGCTTCCTTCTGTTTTAGTTTATATTAAAATGGCGGAAATTTCTATTAACCTCAACGGAAAACATTCCTTTCGTGGGCGTGACTTTTTAGGCTTTACTTTTACTGTGGAAGAGAGGAGGTTATGGGATTCCTCCTTAGTTTCATTTGGAATCTGTAATCGTGCGAAGCTGTAATCTATTATTTTCCGTTTATTTCCAAATTCAATAAAATAGATTTGATCAAGATAGAGTATTTTAGTATAAATTGAAATATGACTTCAAATAATTAGTTGTTCTGGCAACAATGAACAAAATTCCATGGTTGGATGATGAATTTTTCAGCAATCTCGGCAGTCAATTTTAATTTTAATTGAACCCACAATTTCTAACATCACCGACAGCTATCTCAATTTTAGTTAACCTTGGTACCTTAGTTAACAAAACTGTAGACCAAAATCTGTTGCTAAAGTTTTAGTTTACTCATAGACATATGTAATTTATACAAATCTTAGTTATACCAGAAACTGATGCAACAGGCAAAAGGTTAAATGAAAATTAAAGAAAATTAAATATAAACTAACAAAGTTAATAATTTATACTAAAAGATAAATGACATTAAAATAATCAGATTATTTATTATTATTTACTAAATTATTTTTTATTCGTATATTCACCTGTTTTTGTGTTTAATTTTAATTTAAAATGAAAAAATAAAAAACTATACTGTTTATTATTCTGTTATCTGTAGGAAGTGAAGGGTCATTTAATAAATAAAAAGTTTTGTATAATAGAGTTCGCTGAGATTGCAAATACAGTAATTAAAAATTTATTGCAATTGACTGTTCTTGAAATAACTTTGTAAAGAAAATGATTTCACTTTAAAACATATAGTCTTAAAAATCATCTGAAATTTTGTTGATTGCTAAAATTCATCCTGCTAAATATTGTAAATCGTTCTTTTGTCCATTCTCGAGAAAGAGGGGGACCCTGACTGAACCCTATAGTCCCTATAATACACTATAGGCAGTTGAAGTGGATATCGGATTTGAAACTTTTGGGTACAACTTTTTTATCATCCCTTCCTAACACGATATGTCGATATAAGTACGTGTCGGATTAGGGCATCGAAAAAGATGGAGGTTATATATATATGATATATCTGCAAAGTTTTAGGACCGTGAATTTCCGCTAGCTGGGACGTTTTTAATAATAATGAACTGAAGATTATAATAAAATAATTCGAAGATGGAGACCTTAAAAATTTTAAAAATCATTTTCTGAGAAATCTTATCAAAATAAATAATATAATAATTTAAATCATTATTCTATTTAATAATGGGGTGTAAAATAAATTACTGTTTATTTAATTCTTCTAACAAAATTCTTATATACAACATACTACTTCAACCAATATGGTAACCCCCACCACCCTTATGTGGAAATCCTTATACTACTCAGTTGTGGGACTCCTTCTCTTTCAGACCATTTAGATATTTTTCAGTCAAAATTCTTTCGGTACATAACTCATTGTCCCTGCTAAATCACAAAAAAATCATTAGACCAGAAACCAAATTTGAACCTAGATATCACATTTGTCACTGAAGTTGTTCAGGGAATCCCACCGAACGAATTCAATTGTATTCACTAGCAATGCATGGATGGTTTTGGCACTGGATGGAAGTGCACATTTTTGGCATATTATAACATACTTTAACTCAAGCTCTATTCAAAATGAATTAGCTCAAGGAAAAAAAAACATTGGAATCAAGTAGTATCTAATCTCTTCTTTAATTTAGGATACAATGTTACATGGAACAAATATAATTTTCTAGCAAACTAGAATTTTGTTTTCTTTATCTCTGGAATTGATTTGAGATTACAAAGATGTTTATTGGGCCGTCCGTAGCTCAGTAGGTTCGGCCTTGGTCTATCGTTCAGATATCTGCTGGCGGCCTGGGTTCGAATCCAGCCTGGGGGCGTTGACTTTTTTCATTGAGTGGCGGTCCCACAAAATGAAAAACTTGATCCCCCACGATTAGAATAGGTTGGTAATCTACATCACCACTGTGGATTGCCTTATAAAAACAAAAAAACAAAGATGTTTACATAATTACACAAATTAAGTTCTGACGAGGTTTTATTTCATCATTGCTAAAGCAAAGATAAATAAATAATAATAATAAATTCAAAAAATGAAAGATAAATATATATAATAATTTATATACTTTTCAGTCTAAAACATTATAACCTTATTACGCAACCTTATTTATAACCTTATTTACACATGCTAATAGTTGGTAAATATGTAAGGAATCGCTAGGAATAATTTAATACTAGATTGTTTCTATTTTGTTTTGTTTCCCAAAAAAAAACTTGAAAATCATAAATAATTAGGTATATTTGTTTGGTATTGTTTTCTCTCTTTAAATAACAATTTATATTATTTTAATATTTTAATTGCAGCAGGAAGGGATTTTAAAGTTAATACATAATACCCTGGAATACATAAAGTTGATATTTATTAGAACATAATCAGTTTACTTTATACCGGCATTTATCTATCAGTCTCAGTTCCTTCAATATGGCATTAACATACAAGGGGGAACTTAAACCATGCGCACGTGGGATCAGAGATTTTAATGAAACTTTATTTTGAGATACTAGGTCGAAAAATATTAGACCCGTTACATGAGGGTTCTTACAAATGAGCCCAAGGTGTCTAGAATTTTGTATGTTTTATTTTATGGTATACTGCGTTTGCTTAGCATGTGTTTAATGCCAAAGAATTTTTTTTTTGGTAGAATAAAAAAAAAGATTATTGGCCGTATTAAATGAGTATAAGTGTATACTAAATTAAAATACTAACTAAATTAAAAAAACCAATTCGTATCAAATAAAGTAACAAAAAAAAAAAAGATTTAGAAAAAATAGAAACAAATAAGTTTTTAACGTCCTGAACCCTTAAATACCAATTTTCGTACAAATCAAAAATTAGAAATTTTCCGGCTTAATTTTTAAAGGATATTTTTGTATGAACATTTACAATTGTAGGAAAAAAGGCATTTAAAATAAATAAAACAAAACTTGAACGTTTTATTTATATCTCCGGTTCTAATTTGCTTATGAATGTTTACACAGTTGACTCCATTTCGTGTGGATTATACGTTCCTAGACTATTCCCAAGTTTCGTATAGATTAATGGAATCGTTTTGAAGTTATTGCAGTTTTGTTTTTGAAAAAAAATTGATTTGGTGAACATTTTGAAAAAAAACAACATATTTTTTATTACTACAAAAATGGTATTTAAGATTTTTTCTTGATGGAAAATATCAACTTTAATTGATTACTTGATATCTACTAATTTCAACTTTATTTTTAAATAAAATAATATTTAATCTCTTATTGGAAGGAGATAGTTGACCGTAGTAGATTGGAGAAAGATAGTCCAGGTGGCGGTCAATAAAGGTATCAAAATAGTAAAAGAAAACTATTTATTGATATACTAACGTTTCGCCCCACCTTATAGGTTTAAAAAACTTAATGTTTTTTTAGTTTTCTGGGTTTTCAAAATTGTTAGGTTTGATGAAAAATTATTTCAGTAAAAAATGAAAGTACATTACAATGCCTACAAATGTGATAATTTTTTTTCTAAATCTATATCTAAGTATTTTGTAATATGTGAAGGGAACAAATATTAGTCTAGCCAAATTACATTCATTTATTTTAAAATTTACAAAATATTTTCATCTATATTGTCTAAATTATGGGTAATAGAGGTGGTTTCTTGCCTCCTTAAAATCTTAATTACTGACTGGAAAAATGGCTCTTGTGTTTCCAGAAGCATCAGGCTCACCTTGATACAAGTGAAACCCCAGGCACTTAAAGAGATGCAATTAAACAATAATATTTGAAAAGTAAAAACATTTGAGTGAGATGATTCTCTTGATTAGAAAAATTTGAGTTATATATAAAATCTATTTAGTTTTATTCATCAATTTGTTTCTAAATCAGTGATATTTTATATATATAGCGATACATTACATTTATAATATTGCTGAATACATTTTTATTTGGATTAGTTTTAAGTGAATGTATGATATTTAATTCAT
>NW_027104696.1:886741-911007 GCF_000696795.3 Halyomorpha halys | reverse complement strand
ATATATTTTTTTTTTTAATTCTTTCTACAACAACTAATCTATCGATTAAGTCTTCCTCAAAGTGGCCTCACGGATCGCGGGTCCCGGGCCAAAGGTTAAAGTGCCCAGTGGTCCCATAGTGTGAAGATAGGATTGAGTATATGTTTGGTTCAGTTTTTCGAGTAAATTTCTTCTAGATATTTATTTTTATCTGTTAGTGGGATCTGCAAAATATTTTCATGTTTCTACGTTGTTTAATTCCTTACTAATGTTTGTTCAGTACTGTTCACTAATTTTTTTGTTACTCAAAATTGTTCAGCAATCATTGTATTGAGCCCTAGGTTGAAATGTTATTATCCCCGTAGACTAGAGATAAAACGGCCCTAGAACAAATATTCCGTAATACGACCTAAACAGGCTCGTAGGGTCTAAATTTAGTTTGTAGGCCACTTCGCTCTTGGTAGCTGTTCGAAAAAAAAAAATAAAAAGAAACTTATTCCTTATACTATTATTTTTCTTAATTATTGAAGGTTTATTTAATTTTTGATTACTGAAATTTTATTGTAAAAATTGTAGGTGTATCAAACAAATACTAATAATGTTACTTATTTTATTATTTTTATTTTTATTGAATAATAATGCAAAACTGAATATAATTAGATGATTTTTTTCTCTCTATGTTATTAGTTTCCATACTAGTTAACCTTTTATTTATTTTTTTTTTTTTTAATAATATTATTGATATATTTTTTCACTTCGACGTTACCGACTGTTCGTCCATCTTCAGGTATTTACTCCCTCATCATTAAAGTTAGATTTTGTGTCGTTTTTTTTCTTTCGAAATTTATTTTTTTACATCAACATCCTTAAAATATTTGTTTAATGATAACTTTTTAATTTTTTTTTATAATTTCAAAAAGAAATTTTGTCATGTTTAAATCATTGATTTTCACCTGTCTGATGTCATTTTAAAAATGACTTTTTAGCAAATATTTTAAAGATATAAATGTAAAAAAAATATATATGAAAGGAAATGAACACAATTTATAATTATACTGATAAAAGAGTAAACACTTGAAGATGGACGGAAGGTAAAGAATGTATTGATATAAAATTGATGAAAAATAAACGTTTGAAGTATGAAGGCTTCAAACTAACTCAGAAAGAAAAACAATTATAAAACATCATAAATTTATGCCTTCAAAAGAGAAAATTACCTAATCTATATCTAATATTTTCTTTGTTTATTTTTTTTTGTTTACACTCTATTATTATAATTTTAGTTAAAATATTAGTTCGCCCAGTACACTATTATCGGAAATTTACAAGAGTTTTTCTAGTCGCGGTTGATCATAAAGTATTTCCCTAAACACTAGATATTATTCGACTATAACATGAAATCCGAAGGGTTTCAGAGTTTAAAAACATGGTGTTCATATGGGTGGGTATGAAGTATACTTAAAAAAGTACATTTTTTAAAAGCCATTTGGATAGATCTCCTGAAAACGTAAGGGACTTCAGGAAAGGATAGGAAGAATAGATTCCTTCAGGATTACAAGATTGTAAAAAAAAGAGATCGAGACCAGTGTAACTAACCTATAAAAAGAGATTTTCTTAAATTTTTTGTTGAAGTTTGATCAATTCTATATTCTTTAAATACCAAATTTGGTGTATATCAAAGCGTTCTAGACGTTCAAAACATTGAAACAAAATTAATTTATTATTTATTTCTCATAGCCTTAAGACCATTTTATTAATAGTCTTTTTGTTTTTATAGCCCTGATGAAGACCTGAAAATCAGGTCGAAACGTCGGCATAAATAAATATTTTTTGTTTATGTTGTTTCTTTGCTGACCACACCCCCCTCCCCCGATCTTCTTCTCCAATCTTTCATGTTTCCTATTTATCCACTTTTCATCAAGTGAAATGGTTGATTATTTCAAATAAACTAAATTAAAAGTACCTGTTAAATGCCTCACATATACCATTTTGCGAGATTTGGTTATTTGGATTCAGAGGACCTCAAATTTTTTTTTTCAAACACTCGGGCTAAAAATTAGGAATCAACCCAGCTGTGCTGATATTTTTCTCGTATTTAAAAGACTTGAATTATTCAGATTTGACTTGGAAATTCCGGAGCTTTTTATGTGTTATTCTTACAAAGTATAGATTTATTACCGTGCCCTTTGATGAGCCAAACCTATAGTTCTCGTACATCTTAGGTTTAATATATCTTAAAATGAAGAATATTTATTTCTCTATTAAATTAGCTATTGTGAAAATCTATTGGCCTGTAAGCAATAGATGTATTGGCTGACTAGGAGAGCTATGGCTGAACATAAATAGCTTCAGGTTCAACTTACAATAGGAAATGAGTGGGTTGTTCTAGCTAAGTGCAAATCTTAGTGACAGCCTTCCGCAGCTGCCAATTCGGGCTTTGACAAACCTTCGGCCACTATTTTAAAACAGAATTCTTATTTAGATTCGTTTATTCTATTAATACTAATCACTTGGTTTTTACTGGATCATTGAAGTGAATCCCAAGGTCCACATTAATGAACGTCACTATGGAATATAAGGGTCATGGAATAGAAAGGATAAGGGAAAATTAAAATGGGAGATCGAGTTGTTAAACTGAACAATACAAAGTTAAAGCTTGTAATGAATTTTAGATACAATGATGTTCATCTAAAGAAATTTGACTGGATTGGCTGGATAGATGTTGAAATAAAGGAAAGAATAAAAACTACCTGTTGATGTTTTCGTTCCTTTAGGAAAGGTTTAATCATGAGAAAAATAAAGTGTCAAAAAATAATACGATAGTAATTTATAAAAAAAACATTTAAAAATCCTCACCTATTCAAGTGAATCATGGACACTCACTAGAAATGGTTCGGGCATTCTAGCTAGATGCTTAAAAAAAATTGACAAGAGTTGACGAAACAAACGAAGGAGGGCAGAGACCAAGAGAAAAGAATAAAACTATGATACGTTTAGCTTCTCTTAATAAAATTTTGTCTTTCTAATTGCTCCTTTTTTTTTTTTTAATATTTATTTATTGCTATAATATAAACTGTACATTATAATACATTTAGTAAATCTCATCTAAGTTAAATTGGAGTGCTACAGGCGTGTAGAGAAACGGGTGTACCATGTACCAATGGATAGAACTCTAATGACATTTTACATTAGCTGGTCTCGTGGCCATCTTCTTTTCAGGCGCCTCGGAGGATTGTCGGGAATGGAAGAGGATGCAAGATCGGTTACATAGGGAACATAAAGGTCTTTATGTATCAATAATTTAAAAATTGTAAAATGACCGTAGGTTTTAAGGAAACTTATTTATTTATGCCTCAAACAATAGTTCGGCACTAGTAAATAAGTTTTGATCATTTGTGTATTTTTGCTTACCGAACCCCCAAGCTTGTTCTCCTCAGAGAAATAAGAATAATTGACAAGTTTGGTTAAAAAACACTATCAAAGATGGTGAGATTTTAAACTAGTAAATAATAGTAAAAGGATTTACGTCTCCACTAACTTATGTTAGTATTTTATGCTCATATTAGCAGTAGGAAAATTACTGAAAACTTACGGTCATTTTACAATTTTTAAATTATTGATTACATGAATTATCAGTACTTTTAACAATGCAAGATATGAGTGAAAAATTGTCTTTATGTATGATTTTATTTGTGACAAAGTAAGGAGCATTGAGGATTTTACGAAGGCTTTTGGATTGTAAGGATTGAATACGAGAGGAATTCGAAGGTTTAGTGGAACCCCAAAGCTCAACTCCATATGTCCAAACGCTCCTTTTAGATTCTAACGAATTCTAATTCCTGTCCTTTCACTTACTAAGGAATTGCTATGAGTAAAAGGAAATTTAGCTGAGGAAACCTTAAGATGTTCATTTAATGGAAACCATTGGTAAGGAATGGGCATAATTGCAGCCCTAACGCTTTCAATACTAAGCAATTGTAATCAATGTGGAAACATATATTCGTACATCTAGCACCCCTGTTTGTTAAATTTTGTCCTATCAAGGGTACCTTTTTAATACTTTATGCATGCCTACAGATTATGCAATTTGAGCTAGGATGCTTTCAATTTGAGACAGTTAAGGAAAAGATAGTTGAGGTGTCACCTCTACAACCTCATGTTTGCAGCGGTACTGGTTCGATTTCGGCCAGGGCAAATTGTTCACTCTGCTAGAATAGGTTGGTTACCACTGGGATAAACCCGCTGTAAATATATTGAGTTGGTGATAGAGAAGTAACTTTTTTGGGTTTCAGCTATCACACTTTAAAGTAACAATTTCGAATTCTTCTCGTTTTCAATCATTACAATCCAAAATCCTTCCTAAAATCCTCAATGTTCCTTACTTTGTCACAAATAAAATCATACATAAATACCTTAATGTTCCCTATGTAACCGATCTAGCCCGAACCAGATATCACTCCTTCCATTATAAACTCTCTAACCACTCAAACCCCCTAGTTTCTAATCTTGCATCCTCTTCCATTCCTGATAATCCTCCGAGGCGTCTGAAAAGAAGATGGCCACGAGACCAGCTAATGTAAAATGTCATTAGAGTGCTACCAATTTCTCTAAAGTTTCTCTACATGCCTGTAACACTCCAATTTAACTTAGATCATATTTACTAAATGTATTATAATGTACAGTTGTAAATAGCAATACATAAATATTAAAAAAAAAGTAACAATTAAATCATATATGTATATAAGATTTTTTTTTCTTCGGCCTGAGACTCCCATTGAAGTCCTATACTGCCTGACCATGGTGAGGAGTCAAGTTTTTTATTTTGTGGGACCGCTACTTTATGAAAAAAGTTAACGTCCCTGAGCTACGGACTGCCCATGTATATGTCATATTATGACGGTATGTTCCTTGAATGACTTTGGCCACAGCGATCTTCCTCCACCCTTCGATACCCTAGACCAAAGGTCCTCTTCTACGTCCAACGAAGCTTAGGTCTACCTCTGCTTCTTCTTCAAACCGGATCATTTTTTTAGGAAGCCTACCTCTTTCTTTTGTTTAGGAGCCCTCGTATTTAACCTCCTTTATTATTTCGTGTCAGTGTCCATCGCTAGTTTCCATACATAACCAATGCCTGAAGGACCGTACGGTAAATTCTTATTTTGTAGGCACTAGTTATTTATTAGATACTAATTACATCTACAGTTCTTCCCTTAATTCGTAAAATAGGTGAATTTTATGTTGATTTAATTCAATATTTTAATTATAATTAAAAAAAGAAGGCCGAAATATTATAGCTAGTAACTAATTTAAACCAACTACTGAAGCTTATAATTACTAAGAGCTGCTCTAAAATTTCACTATATATATTTCTTTATTATCCTCAACAAACTGGAACAAGGACTTACCACACACGATCCCAACTAATTGAGGTATATCAGATAAATACTCACTGACAGGAAATACGTCCCATCCTGAGAGGGAAATCCTTTGATGTGTGCACTGATCAATGCTAACAGATTAAAACGATACTTCAAACAATCGATTATAATCGAATCATAACCCTCTTTTTGTTACATCTCCATCCCAGCTATTAGCTGTTTGTTCTTTATTATTAGAAATATAGCTTTCAGTTCTAGAGATGAAAATGAATTCATTCTCTTTGTTCCTTCAGTTTAATGTTTGTTATTTCCGAGTTATCTTTTTTTTATAGGAGGCAACAAAAAAAAATCCAAAAATAAGAATGGGTAAGTCTCTCAACCACATTATAAAATTTTATAATAATATTAGCCATGTAGTTTGTCAGTGGTACAATTTCACTAATTGTAATATCTCAAATAGTTGTCTACAAGAAACAAAAATTATTAGTATTTGTACATAATTTTAGTACTTTGTATGCTTTTATTTATGAAGAAGTATTATTAGGCTTCATTACTTAAAAGATCCGCGGTGTTTTAATTATTTTTTATTAAATGAAAACACTGCATTTTCTTTAAATTGAAGTTGTGTAAACTTTTTCATACACTTTTATTTCATGATTTGACCAACAAAACAATGCTTTATTTCGATGGTACAATTTAGAGAAAAGAGCTATTTTTTTTTATTTTAGGTTTAAATGATGGGAAAATTTTAAATTTTATCAATCTGGAGCAGTGATAATTATTTTCCATGTTTAAATTCCTTTATTTAAAAATCATTAGCCATAACGTTTCGGGTCCATCGCTCCATCATTATGTTCACTATCATTTTTGTCTTCTATTTAACTCATTTATGTTACGATAACATTTCTTTCTTCTTAATCCAAAATTTAAATTCTAATGGTGCACAATGTTGTCTGATTTTCTAAAATATTTTGCAAAAGAATATTTTAATTTAAGTGAGTCCATCTTTGTCTCCATATCCACATGAATATATCAATGCTTTGCTTTGATTTTAGTACAATTTACAAAAAAAAAAGTTTTTATTCTTATTTTCAATTAGATATATTCGGAAGAATATTAGTATACGAGGCTGATGCAAAAACTTCATATCATAGTACATAAATGCAAGTAATTTAATAAGGAAATAAATAATTAAAACAAAAATCAATGACAACACGGATATGCATGTCTTGTGGTTCTAAAACTGTTTCTAATAAGGTAATTAATTTCATAAAGAAATGGCCTAGGTCTTTTTTTCTGTCAAAACTTCTAAACGATGCATCGTAGAGAAACAGTTATTGTATAAAAAATTAAACAGCATAAAACTATGCGTCGTCCAGAATTTAAACCAAATAACCAACAGCTAGTTATTTTTTATGTCAATACACAACCGGAACAGGTGGTTCATATTCATACCACGTCACCAAATGGTACTCATTTGACGCATAATTTAATGTTCTTTAATTTGTTTCATTATACCTTTTTACTGAAATCCACCGTTAAGGACTTATAAGTGAAAAATCGATAAAAGTCCAATTCCAATGGAAATTTTTAAATCTTTACTTTATTAAATCATTTACTCAATTAGTAACCGTTTTAGGAATGCCAAAAATGCCTTATGTGGCATGTGTTAATGTGTTAATTTTGGACTAATATGTAGTATTGTATAAAAAATTAAACTATGCGTCGTCCAGAATTTAAACCAAATAACCAACAGCTAGTTATTTTTTATGTCAATACACAACCGGAACAGGTGGTTCATATTCATACCACGTCACCAAATGGTACTCATTTGTACTTTACCTCTTCTACTTTACTCTACTAACTCATTGAGTACTTTACCTCAGTTTTAGCAAAATTTGAAAATAAATTCGGTTTTTTTATTTTTTATTTGCGATATTCAACTTAGCCGAATTAATATTTTACGGTTCTCATTCGACTTTGTTTAATTTCTTATACAATTACTGTTTCCTAGTTCTAACTCGTTACTTTATTAAGCTAATTAGCTTGTAAAAGAGTTTGAGAACTACCAGAAATGCGTTCCTTGTGTTGTATGATAGAAACTAATTTTTTTAAAATTATTTGCAGATGTATGTTCTATGAGATGGATTTCCGGACTAAATCGTTCGAATACGTCCAATAGAGTAGATTTTGGTAACTTTATCGATTTTTGAATTAAAGCCTAAAACCTAACAATAGTATAGACTTTTCTAACTCCTCTCAATCCATACACAAATTAATTTATTAAAAATTCTTTTTATATATTTACCTCCGTAATAGAAGTTCAATAGAATAAATTTGGATTACTTTCTTTGCTAGGACCTTCTGAAGACTTTCTCTAAGTTACCCTAATCGTTAGAAAGTAACTTTCGTCTACAGAACTATCATAGGCATACGTCCGGTAAAAAATAAAAAAGAATTTTGCTTTTTAAGTTATGCCACTATAAGAACGAAACAGCGATAGGACCTCATTCAAAATTTATCTGAAATTTTGTAAATTCTGAAAAAAAATTTGACTAAAACAATATTTATTAAAAATGGCAATGTTTCACCAACATAAGAAAATTATTCCTTCGAGAATTAATAGTTATGGTTGTATTATTTATTTTTGGGTATCAGTATAACGTTTTTTTTAAAATGATATTCAACTCATATTTGGGTAGTTACTAATTAACCTATGTTAATTTTTATTATAAAAAATTAACTTCTGTGATAAACATTTATTTTTACTTTATTAAGCTTGGAATTATTTTGCATACATTTTCTATTTATTATGTTGACATGATTAATAAAATAGATTTTTAAAATAATAAATAAGTAGTAATGAGTTAAATTAGGGTAAGTACAAAACAGAGAAGAGTATAGTCAAATTCCTAAATCAATAGCATTGTGGGATAGTGCAGTGAAATAATGCAATGAGGAATAATGGACATAAAAAATAATCATTATTGGTAAAGTAACAGTAAAAAATAATAAGTAACATTAAAATTTAACATCTCTATAAATTAAAATTATGTTATTGTTTGTTATTCTTAGATATACACTACAAATAAGGGGAGAATACTTGGGATAATTGCAAAACCAGAGAGATATTTAACTTTAATTCAAAATATTTAACATAAATTTATGATCATCACAGAATTTAGACAAGGAAAAAAATTTGGTACCATTAGTATTTTAAATGTTTGTTTTAATCCCAAATTTCAAATTTATAAAAATTAATATAATATGGTAAATTCTAGTAGTTTACATAGTAAATTGTATTTTTAGTATCATATTATATTTAGTATTATATACATACTAAAACTAATCATTAATTTTATCTTATTTATTTGAAATTAATATATAATATTAAAACTATTGAATATGCAATATTTTTTCGTAGAGCAATCAATGAACATAATAATGGGCAAACTTTCCGAAACGTTGTTAATATCACTATGTAAATAAAATAAGTCATAAAAAGGATTATTTCGTCCGAGGAAAAAGAAAAAATGTTGAAATTTTTCATTTTGTGGGAGAAAATCCATATTCGACATAAATGATCGAAATGATTACTATCGAGTGTTCATTTCGATAGTAAATTTGTAAAATACATAATAAAATCGATCGTGAGATATCGAACAGAACATATACGACCTCTTTAGTTGTGACTGACACACGAGGCAGATGTCATGGTAATTTGGCCCAAGTCCAAACCTCTGGGACGTTTCTTATTTTTATTTTCCTTTTTTTTTTTTTTTGCTTCTACTATTTATTTGATTATTATTATTATTTTGGCCTATGTTTGTTTTCACGAGTAATGCTGGAGTAATATATAAGCTTTAAATACGATGGTGACATAAATTCGGGTCATATACTTATCAAAAGAAACAAGTCTAAAAATAATTTAATCCTATAAGAACGGACATATTTTGTATACAAAGAAGATTTCCGTTGTATTTTTTCAATGCAATGAACTATATTATAAGCGAATAGAATAGCGTTTAACAAAAAATCTTATATCGAGCTACATTATAAAATGGACTAAAATTAGGAATGCCTACCCTCAGATACGGACTTTTTTTTACCTTTATAACATTCACTTATAGCGAGGATTGTTCGATGTACGACGACTTTACAATAAGGAGGTAGACTTTACAATAGACTTTACAATTTCTTAAGGAGGTAGTTACACCAAAAATTTCAGTTAAACTAGCTAAACCTGGGACTCAGCTTAATAAAACTAGACTGTTGTTTATACTACAATTTTAGGTCTAACATTTGAATAGGTGTATGAAACATATTTTTAAAAGTCGACTATCACTAGGATTAAAGGCAAAGGTATTGGAAAAATATGTATACCTGGCAAATTTCTATTGATCTCAGACAGCGAAACCCTGAAGAAGATGGTGCGGGAGGATTCCATTGAAGAATGGAATGTACAGAAGGGCGCCACTCCGAGGAAGTTCTTCCCTACCATTCATTCAAGATTGAGAGCGAGGTGGGTCCTCCTAGATTATTGGGTCTCGCAGATGCTGACGGAACATGGTAGGTTCTGGGGAAAGCTGCAAAGCTTTGGGAAGAACATTGACCCCCCGGTGCCCTACGTGTGGAGTCCCTGAAACTGCAGAGCATATAGTGTTGGATTGCCCCGCCATGGAAGGACATCGTCCCAAAAACCAGATGGATAGACAGCATCGACAAAGATGTGGAGAGCTACAGCAACTAGAAGTGCAGCTAACTTGAAAGCAGTATCCCAAAACAAGCAGGCGTGGAGAAGACTGGTTCGGGCGACCAAAGATCTACAAGGTCGATACCGAGTTTTTCCATGTAAAGTTTAGCTGGTCAACCATCATTTTTCGTGAAAGACCTGTTGATCTGCCTTAAGTTGGGAAAAAAATTGATTTTGTTTGGGGAAAATGTCCCCCCCCCCCCAATAGAATTCAAGATGAATATGAAAATGCTGCCATCTAGTGGGAGAAAAAAGAAGTAAGCTAAGTACCTCTTGAGAGTGAAGAGGTAACATAGACAAGTTGGGCTGTCTTGGACAATTAGCAGCCAACTATTTTCTCAGGATGAGCAAAGAGGTTAATCAACACCGCCAGGCAGAGAAGGAAATCAGGATGAAGGAACTGAAAGACACAGCAGAAGAACGAGTACTCACTATAAATCAACATCAAGTATTTGTAATCTAATCAACTATCAAATTTACTGTCAAACACAATAATACAATTGTAATCATTTTTGGCAAACCATAATCTATTGTCATTAATCATCCAAAATAGAGGCATTTTATTTGTTCATGATAATTAAAATTTATACAGTCCACTTCTTTATTTAAACCAGCTATACCAGCATATAAAAATTAGTTTGGGTAATATCCCCCAACATTTATTCCGGGGAATACTTAAAATAAACAGATCTGATTAAAGTAAAGTTATTTCCCTACTATTTTTTTTCGCTAAAAAAATAATCCCTTCTTTTTCCCGACATTTAAAAAAAATCGGATCAAGGATGGTGAATGAGAAAAGTCAAATTTTTAGTGATCATGTTGCTTTGAAACATACTTAAATGGGGAAAAATTTAAGTTTAAAAATAATTTGTATTTTTTCATATATATGATTTTTAATTGCGAAATAAATTTTTATTAATGAAAAATCGATATCTTATTATTGATACTGATTATCTTAGGACGCTATAATTTTCTCTAATTATTTTTCCATATCAAAGATCATAGTAAATGGATAGGCATTCACGGCATTACAGAAATTGAGACTGGTACCCTGCTTTTCCTCAGAGCTGGCTCATAAATCCAGATTGCCCCCTGGGAGTACACAACTACTCTCCAATCTGGATCTCCTGCCCGATATTTAGCTCCCAAACATTTTTACATCATCTCCGGAATCTTATTCTTACTGCTATTTTATAGATGTCTGCCAGGAGAGCCCCTCATAAAATTCGATATTTATCTTCTGTTTGTAAGCAACACCTATATTCATCTGGGACCCTGGTTCTACATTTTTTTAGTTCTTCTGAACAAATAAATTTTGATAAAAAAAAAACCTTTAAAACTGAGACACATTGCTTAATCTTTCACAGGCATCATCAGCTCCCAAAATGTTCGGCCAATTAAATTGAAAGCATAAGTGATAAAGCCAATTATATTGTTAAGATGTCATTCCTCGTAACTGATCTGAAAAGCAGATCTTTCGTTTCGACGTCGGTAAATGTAAGACTGAAAAATACTTTTTTTTAATTGATATAAGACTAGCATACACGGCAATGCTACGCCAAGGATACATTTAGGGATGTATATAGAGTAATTGAATACAATTAAAATTTTAATTTTAATTAATATATTTAGTTATTTACATATTGCATTAATGGTTGAATCTATTTAGTTTATAGCGATTAATAACATTATATAATAAAAATAAAAATAACTTCAATAGAACTCAACCAATCACACGAATACACACCACTTGAGAGTGGTTTTAGGGTTCTATGAAAGGTCACCAACTGGATCTAATTAAACAAAGCATAACCGGAGATATAAAATAAAACGTTAGAAAAGTTTTCCTTCATAAAAATACAATTTCCTTCATAAAAAAAAACTAATTTCGCCCTTATAAGGGTTAAAAGATCAGACACTCGGGATTTTTTTAAAGGAATGCACAACGGTTTTCTTTATGTGAGACCACCACATAATGAAAAAAGTCAACGCCCTCAGGCGGGATTCGAACCGGCGTCACCCGAAGTTCTCAGAACAATAGACCTTGGCCTAACCATCTGGGCTGCAGATGGCCCCACATTCAACTTTCAACCGGTTGTATTAACGTTAGAATTGGATAAAATGTGGAGGAGTTATGAGCGATTATATGGACAATGGTCACATGGAAAAAAAAATCCTCCAAATTAATCAGTTCAATAATTTCTAATTTTTAATATCTTTGAAAAATAAATGGGTATTTAAAGGTTCCCGACGACGCTATAAACGAATATTATTTGCTTTTTCATAAAACAATTTTTTTTTTTAACTATCTCATTATTTTAAATTTTTAGTGAGTAAAAAGTCTTATAATCGCGAAGAATTCGAATCCTGCTGGGCAAAAAATTGTTTTCTGTTACATTGTAACCGTGAGTCAACTTCTTTGAGTTCTGGAGCCCTCCTGGGATCCACACAGCCTCCTAAATTGAGTAAAAATCTGGCAGTCGAGCGTGATTCTGACCAAATCACCTTCTTGCACAACCGTTGGTCTAGTAAAAATTGCAAATTACTGAACCCCTTCATGGGTTGTAGCGGTACAGATTTTAATTTTTTTTTTTTAAAGTTTTTTATTATAATCAGTTATTTATTTTTTCATGTTCTTCAGAAAGAGACCAATCGTAATAACTTTTTTTTTATCCTAAAAAATCGGATTCCTACTGTACTGAAAGTACTGCACCCCTTGGGTTCTAGAGCTACAGATATTAATTTTTAATATATTTATATTTTATATGCTCTTTTCATCAAAACTTAGTGTCAAGTGCCATCATGAAATAATTGGCCTGATTTGAATTGGGGATCAGTCAGTTGTTCATGGTAGTCGAAAGATTTTGATTTTCTTATTAATCAAATCAACATGCATCTACTTTCTTAATAGTTAATTAATTTAAGTAATAACTTATTACTACTTCTTAACTCCGGTCCTTATATCCGGGGTTTCTTGTATCTGGGTTTCTTATAAGGGAGGTATACAACATAAATATTCATCCATTTACTTATAAAAATCAGAAAAACTATACCTGCAGAAAATGAGCGATCTAACTGAAATAGAAAATGGATCATTTGGAGCGGATATTTCCAAATAGCAGAATGGTGTATATATTTTTTATGATATATTAAATGTTTTAGAAAACATGTCTGGTTAGCTTAGAGTATCAAGACCGTTGGAGCAGTGTATGAATGGGCTGGGGCGACTGTGTCACTCTTCATGTGACGTGCCCTGAATAGATCTTTAGGGCTGACTAATAATATTTTAGCTATTTATAAAGCCTGAGCTAACCCGATGTCTCACTGGAGTCTGTTCGTGGAAACTGGAGTTACTGGAATCGGTTATGGACATTGTAAGTAACTATTTTAAATTCATATATGATAAAATTAATTAAATACTTCTGGTACTACTAGTATACAAGTCTATAAAAAGAAACTTTTGGACATTTTGTTTGGTAGTATCTGCTAACTTTTCTGATTTTAGGTGTGTTATAACAGAAAATTCCTATCATCGTGTACATTTTATCAATTTCGAGATCTCAAGTAAGCACAGTAATAAAAATAATTATGCGATTTAAAATACATAACACAAGTGAAATATATCATTGAATAAAAACTAGAAATATAAAGGAAAAATTATAAAAGATCGGTCAGATATTATAAAAATATCCGCAATATAATATAATAAAATCAACAAATTTTCTTATTGCATCTTTCTTACTAACCATTATCCCATTTTTCCTACAAAATTACATCAAATAGTCATTTAAAACTATTAAGTGAGTAGATGCAATGTTTAATTGATTTTTTTTTAAATTTTTATTTTGTAATATTGCATTCTATGTTATTTATATATATTGCATCACAATCATTCCTATTTACAATATTTACATTTAGCCTGGAAAACCCCGAACCGAGGTTTTCCCCTCACATTAAAATAAAGAACAGGATTCCCGAGATCCTGGCGCTTCTTTCTCAACCCTGTCACTGGTATTTAAATTCAGTGGAGGATGACTGAGGACAGACACAGGCAGGACTTGGGAGGAGAATATAGACTTTCCCAGGACTCCAATATAATTATTTACTAGAGATCTCAGGGCCACTGCGGTTTCAACCTTCGGGAGAGGATTGTAGGGAATTACCCTTCCTGGATAGATATTGTGCTAGGGGATAAAGATGATGAGTGAGTTTCTCATGGGGTGGGATGAATTTGGGATAATGTCTGATACAGATGTTTAAATGATTTAAAAACAAAATAAAAAATTTAAAGGAAAAATAAATCAACAGTATGCTTGACAAAAGAAATAAATGTAAATGTAATAATTACCTTCTATTTGAATTCAGTTGTACTTTTTTAAATTATTTATATTCCAGTTTCCAGTTTAGTTTTTTAAAGATATATTTTAGCTTTATGATATTAATCGGTGAATAATTAATCAACAGTAATAAATTTAAATGTATTAATTTCTAAAAGGCGTAAAATGATTTTAAAATAGTTATGACCGTCCTATTTTTATTTAAATGAAGTTTTCAATTTGTTAATTTGTTTTAATAGCATTATCATATTGATACTTGGAGTTTTTAATAGATGAATTTTGAGTTGAATTTTTTACTCATTATTTTTCCTCACTTATTGCTTACTTATTTGTTCTATTTTAATTTATTTTAATAAAAAAAGAAAGTGTAAGATTTATTTCAATTTCAGGCCAATATTTAAAAAATAAGCACATCTAATTAAAAAATACAAGCTTTAATGGCCAATAAAAGCTCCACTTGGCACAGATTTCTAATAAATCGTGTTCCATTTTTAATTAGAAACGACTGTACTAACAATAGAAGCCCGCGGAATATAACAATGAGCTCATAAATTTATAAATCTTCTAATTAGGTAAGGAGCATGTTCTATTTATTGTAAATTGTTTATAATAATTTATTTCGTAACGATTTATATGATGAGTCGGTATGTTGAGTATTGAGATGAGTCTATCTATAAAAACGGCATTTTTAAAAATTATTTTCATTGTTTAATAATACAAGTTATTATTTGTAAGAACTATAACAAATAGATTTCTTATAATGTTTTAAGTGAACAAATAATAAAATAAAATGAATAGGACTGGAAATTCATTCGCAAACATGGAATGTCATTCGAAGCTAAGTGAAGGCGACTATATAGATCGAAAACCTAAATTTTAATGTTAATTTTAGCGGACATATATGTTTTATGTGCTTAAAACTAAAATGAATTCATTTTTGCTTCATCGCGTACAAAGTTTATGGCAAAATTATGAAATGTAATGACAGTAGGTGATAGCACGAAAATCGAAAATATTATTCATCGCACCGATACTCTCAATTAATCAAATTAAGATTTTTATTGTAATGAAATGATATTAAACCATGCCGAATGATAAAATTTTCAAGTACGTCAATCTGAATCAGAGGTAAAAGTTAATGATTAAATATAGTTCTAATGAATTTTTACTGTTTTCAAATAAAACAAGTTTATACGTTATTATTATCATAATAATTAGGAAAGACTGTTCTTATCAACGGTACCAAGATAATTGAATTTGGTCAAATTATATCACGGGAGTTATAAGAAAATGAGTAAAAAAATTAACCTTTAATTGAGACAACTTGTTGAAAACTTTGACACAAGTTGTTCTTCCAACCGACAACTGTAGTCTGTTGCATTGACGGCAACCATACTTAAGATTAAAAGGAATTATGTATAGTTGATTTCCGGTAGATTATCAATTATGCAGTTTAATAACTTGACTTATTTGATAACGTGAATTTTTCAAATAAATAAAAAAATGATTTTAAGCACAATTTTAGGTAGTACTTCTATAAAATAAAATTCTTCTTTTATTTGATTTATCGAAAATATATTTTGACATTAAAATCACTAGAATTTAAAAGTTTAGATAACATTAGTAATGAATAAAAAAATATTAAGTTTTTACTTATAATGTACATGGACCCAAGGAGGGGATAAAAACCTGTTATAAAAGTTAAAAACAAAAAACAGAAATCATTATTGTTAAATGATTGATTTTATTAGCATTTGATAAATTAATAGATAATAATAATATATATAATTTCTTAATTTAGTTTATAATTTTTTATATGTAAAAGACATTAGAGAAAATATCCTAAGCCTTTAGAAGAAATTCTGAAAGAAAATAATAAATGAATGTTTGTTGATGAACGATTTTTTTCACAGTATTAGAAACATTATAATTGTAATTGGTTACTGTTATTAAAATGTAAAACACAAGAATATAACTGGGTTAAACCTGGAATTCCAGTGATTTTATTGTTATTTCTCATAATTTGAATTTAAGCAGATTATTTTGAATTGTGGTATTGTTATTACCAAGACATTTGAATTTGGTCAAAGGTTTCCTTTAAATTCAATCTAGGAAAATAAGCAACAGAATCCACCATCAAGTGGCAAAACTTTGACTCAATCCTTTGCTCTAATCCACAGCTATAGTTTTGTACAACAAAACTTTGGATTAGAAAAAAATATGTATGGTTGATTTCTAGTGGACTATCAATAATTTTCAGTTCCATAACTTGACTTTTTTAATAACGTGAATTATTCAAAATAAATTTTAAAAAAAATTGAGCACAATTTTAGGTACCTCAACTGAAAATATTCTGCTTATATTCAAATTACGAAAAAAAATAACAATAAAATCACTAGAATTTCAAAGTCTAATCTTGTAAAATCAGTGGTAATAACTGGTATTTATAAAGAAAAAAAATGATATCCCATAATAAGAAAGTGCCAAGGACATCCTGTATCATTGACAGCAATAAAAATGTGTGTTTTATATATTGATAACAGTCAACAATTACAATTATAATGTTATACTTTTTCTAATACCGTGATAAAAATCTTTCATCAACAAACATTCATTTATCATTTTCTTTCATAATTTCAGCTCGGGGTATTTTCCCATCTTCAAGATATTCTGTACAAATTAATATATCGTAAAATGTCTTATTATTTATTAATTTATCAAATTCAGATTCATTTTTATTAATATATTCTTGTTTGAGAGTGGTTTAGTTTATTTAAAAACAAATTTGATCCTTTTTTTCTCAACTTTATTCTTTACAAACCTTTCAACGTTTCGACCCTCAGGTCATTCTCAAGGATACCTTTATTTTGATGTCATTTTCTTTTTTAAAATCTTAAAAATGCCCGCTAATAGCCTTTGTCCCATATAACTTTTTCTATATAATTCCTTCTTAAATTTAAAACTTTTACAATCCACTTCTCTTCTTTCTTTATATATATACTGTAATTCAAAGATACACTACATATATAAGATATATACATACAAATATATAATGGGGCATTAGACCGATCGGCCTACTGCCAAAACGTGCTCCTGTTATTTATAAGATTGTTGGAAAGGTTTCGCAAGATCGGCTCTGTGAGTACTGAATTGGCCACCTGCGAGAAGACTATCTGCTATTTATATTCCTAACTCACTACGATTGATACAAATGGTTTCTTTTTCGGACGTCACTAAACTTGAATAAGGCCATACCGCCAGTGCTGACTAATGTGTCGTTAAATTAGAAATAATTAGGATTTGCGTAGATAAACTGGTTACAGCTGTTTCATTCATGGTCAGCTGAGCGTAGATCGAAAAGTTATAATTAAACTTTTCGTTATGTGAATAAATCTAATCATTAAATTTGAAGCCAAGTTCATTAATTTGAGTCATTTATATTATAAAAGTTGAGCCCTGCAGTTTCACCCCTGACCGATTCCAATTATACGTGTCTGCTTGGTATGTGAGTACATGATCCGGGTCAGATGTATGGTATCCAAGAGCCCTAGAGGAGGAAAAAGTTATTTCACCCTAATTTTGGATTATTTAAAAATTAATTTTATAATTATTGAAAGTAAAGAAAAAGGTTAAATTTTTCACTTGGCTATACAAGAGATACTGTAAATACTATTAGTACTGGCCCCCTGCAATTTATTTTATTCGACATATCTAAAATTTTCGCTCATTTTTTATTCTGAGCTCCATAACGTTAAAACTATCCAGAAAATTAAAAAAAAAAATCCATTTCACATTATTGAAAGTCGAGTAAATTTTCCAAAATATATGCTCTAATAAAGCTATTTACATGAGATACAGTTTTTCTCAACAAAAATTTTTTTCCGGACAACAAGAATTCAACATTTTATTTAGACGAATTTCTTGAAAACTGACTCCTACTATAAAGCTAATGGGCATCTGTACATCGCTGGTATGAGTAGTAGTTTCCACACTTAATAATGCTTATTAATTATTAATAACAATAAGTTTTAATGGCGAAATAAATTCACAAAATATTAATTAATTTGAAAACATTTTGCATTTTGAACGCCTATATCTAACTACTCAACGTAACCAGCTCTATTATTCTATTTTAAATTATTGGAGTCAAGTTTTTTAGTGTTCTAAGTAGTTCCAAAGATATTGAGGTCGGAATGAATTTTTTTTTTTGTAATATTTTTAAATAGCCTTCACTTTTTATTTTCCTCAACAATGTTTGGAACAGTTAGCGATAATGACTAGCTACTGTTTACCGTTTTATTAAATGAAAGTAGTAAAAAGTTGAGAAGAATTACCTAATTTTTTTTCCTCCGGGCTTCTCCACTAATAAAAATTAATGAATAGCATTAGCATTAATTTAGCTAGTAAGGTTGTGGAATGAATTTTTAATGGATATAAGCAAATTATGTATGGTGAAAAGGAAGGCTATAATATTGATAACTTAGAACAAAAAAGATTGACAAAATGAGGTCGAAAGGGAGTTACAATATCTTATAGTTATAAGTCTTGAATATAAGTTAACCAGATGTGTTGCAAATTTCCTTATTCTCTTCTTGCCTATCATCTTGTTCTGGATGGATCGTAGATTAGGTCACTCACACATGATGAAAAGTAAAGCACCTTCAGTAATTCGAACTTTATACATAAAAAGAATGATATTCCCCAGAGCTCAGGGGGTAGTAGTTTTCATAATATTCGAATATAAATATGAATTTTTCAAATGAAATTTTGTCCAAAACAATTTATTTTAGCAAATATTATAAAAAATACAACCCCTACGAAGTAATAAACTACTTTATATCACATAAGTTAAACTGTAATTTGGGTGCTGGCAGACATTTATACATCTAATACATTCTCAGATATGGTTTCTCATAAATCAAACATTTTGTTCGAAACAACTAGAAATCAATATTTTGTTAATTTATTTTGTCAAATATCATAAAAACTACTACTCTTACGAAGATAAACATAATAAACTACTTTATAGTACATTAAATTAGCTTTAATTTGAGTGCTGGTAGACATCTGTACGTCTTATGGTTTTTGACGTATAGACTTCTCAAAATAAATTAACTATAAAGTGATTTTTCAGTACATTTTTTATGAAATGTTGCTTTTTAAAAACCAACATCTTGAGAACTATTGAACGTAAATGACTATATAAGGGATCATCTTTTATCTCATTTCCTTTTATCCTTCTTTAAATGATGTTCTATTAGGTTTTTGTAGTGTTGTTGATAATTTCAAAGCTATAGAGCTTTGAAAGAAAAAATATATTTTTTTTTTTAAGTTTTTAAATATGCGCCATTTTCTAATCCCTGTAGGTACACTGTATACTTGGCAGACTCATAAATTTTGACTAGTAATGTAAGTGAAATAACTGTCTTTTTTTCGCCCCGGGTCTTGTACTATATGACTAAACTTGTGCATTGAATACATATGATTAATTAAGACATGACTCAAGTAAGGAGAAAATATTTTTTATCAATTACTTATACCAAACCTACAACAAGTATTAATCTTTAATTTCAAATTAACTGATGAATGGCTAATGAACAAATACACCTGTACCTCTTGTACTGACCTCGTTGCCGAGGGCGACGTCCCAATACGTTGCACACTGCTTGGCATCAGTCCAGGGCTGCTCATCTGCAACATACTTGTGGTCGACGTTGTTATATCATGGCTGATATCGCTAAGCCAACAATAGATGCGGATGCAGGCTTTAATTTTGGAAAGAGGTATAAAACTGCTTAGAGGAAAATTATATTTATGATTAAGGCCAAGTGTATAAGGTACAGCACCTAAGTATTATCGAGCTAGAAGTGAAGCCGATACAAATCTGGCCTGGGAAAGTTGATTTCCACTTTTTGTGGACCAACAAATACATTTTTTTTTTCTCAGTCTGTCAAGAATAGAATGTAACGTGTATTATCCCAACGAACGAGCGAGTATATAACGAAATAACTGATAGTTTATAAATAAAACAAATAGAAAATGTTTTATCTATAAACAATTTTGCTTAGGTTGTTTAGGTTTTTTTAGAGGAATTCATGTTTTATTATTACCTTTCAATCATTAATAAATAAAAAAACAATAAAAGTATAATTTTTGAACTACAGTGAAATATGGTTAAAACGAATTTTCTCATCGTGGTTTTTATGTAGATTAAAAATAATTTAATTATATTATTTAAAATTCTTGAGACAAGGTAATTATTTATTAAATAAATCAAAATATGGCGGTGTATTAATTGTTGATAATCTTATAGAAGAAAATTAAATGTTAATGATTTTAAATTTAAAAAAAAATATTAGGCTTTTAACTTATAATAAAAAAAATGACCTGGGCAGAATAGCCTGCAAAAGAAACTTTAAATTAATGAAAGGAAGAAATTATATTGAAGACGTCCTTGAGGATGGCTGGAATGGCCGAAACGTTGGACTGGTGAAAAATAAAGTGTTGAGACAAAAATGGATACGAATTTTTGATTTATTTAATTAAAAATAATGTAATTTAAAATTAGGTTTTTATTTATTTAGAGAAAAAATGAATTTTGTCCAAGGATGAATGAAAAACTTCTTAATTTATGTTATTTTTAACAGTAATATAATTTTGTTTAAATTAAGTTTTTGTGAAATATTAATTTATATACTGTAGATATATATACCCTGGGAAAAATGACCTCAGTAAACAACAAAACATTTTAATGCAATGTTAGTTCGAAATAATAAAACTTAAATTGTTAAGTGTTGATTACAATTTTTTTTATCTATGTTTTCAACTTATAATTGAAAAATATTTCAATATGACGCATGTATCATTGAATAATAGAATAAATTTTTTTTTTAAAACCTGAAAATTAAATCAATTTAAGTATGCAATCCGAGTTATATTATATAAGATCATGAAATAGAATCTCAAAGATATTATAATCAGGTATAAATAGTGAATCAGTTGAATTCAGGTATAGTATTTATTTTTAAAAACCTTAATAAGCGAAACCTTTTGAAGAAATATAAAAAAATTTGTAGAGCCATATTATTCATTATATTCGTAATTTGAGGTTTACAATTTTATTATCGATGTTGCATAAGATACTGTGTAATAATTGTTTTTTAATTTGATATATTATATTACGTATATTTAATTTATAATATTATTTATTAACCAAAGATGCTATTTTCGTAATAATTAAAAATTATTAATTCATTACTAAAATAAAAATGAATAGATAATATTAAATAGAAAGATTTGAATAATAATATTATTGGTAGGAGGTAACATAATTTATATTTTAGTTGAAAATTTCAAAACTTAGAGAAGTAGATACTATCTATCACTTTGGTATGATATAAATGAAATATAATTAATATTATAAGGATTTATTAAATAAATCAAATGGTATCCTTTTTTAGTCGTAACACTCTTTATTATATTAATAGTCCAACGTTTCGGTCAATTTGATTTAAATTAATAACAAGCCTGACCTGAGTGTATGGAAGGTTATAAATTAGTTTGTTTATCTGATAGTGATAGTGTTGATTAATCGAAAATTAAAAGTTTTAAAAATTATTGAAGTTTGAAAAGAATAGGTAACTACACATAAGCTTAAGTAAGGTTATTAATAATTAATATGATTCTCTATTAGGGGTGTTTTTGACTTATAATTAATGACCTGGGCAGAATAGCCTACAGAACATTTTTAATTTTTTGATGTGAAGTGAGAGTTTATATTTGAAGGTATGTTGTATTATTAGTAATAATGTTCTTGTTATAATTGTTACAAATGAATGTATAATAAGCTGTTAAATGTGTTGAAATAATAAAGAGTGTTGAGACTAAACAAGGATACCATATGATTTATTTAATAAATAAATACTAGTCTCAAAAAATTGGAAAATTATTATATTAAAATAATAAAGATTATTACACTGTAAGAAAAAAAGAGGGAATTTATAAAAGAAGACATGAGTGGATCTATTATCTAAAATCTATTTTTTTTTACGGATGAAAGTTTCAAGAGTTTATCTTCGCCTAATAACACTAACAAACAAAGATTATTAGTTAATCTAATTATGAATTTATCAATTTAAGTAGAGTAGACAGATCGTGTCTTAAAAATTTACATAAAAAAAAAATGCATTTTTTTCTTTTAAGTCTATAATTTGTAATAATCACTCTTTTAATTGAGAACTTGGTGTACGGCGCAGGAAAACAGTATGAGAATACTCAGCTGCTCTAGGGGTTAGTATCATAGCGCCATACTAGTAAAGTACTACAATGACAGTAACTGTCGCAGTCGTTGCCTGTACTATACAATAGTTAACAACATGATAGTATTTACTGTCTTGAAAAAATTTACTTTCGTTGTAGTATTATAGTACTATGTCTCTCAGAGTAGTTGACAGTACATGTAGCGGTGGGTGCAAAGCTACTGTTACATTAAGATCTGTTTATATGATACTTTACAAGGATAATACAAACTGTCGCAGCTTCTATGTACTTGTATGATATTAATCGTGATGACAGTGGATGATTTAAGATACATTTTATACTATGGTAGTGGTTATGATAGTTGCTATTGTTATAAGCTTTATTCATATAATGACATGTAGTTTATTTACAGTATGCAGGGGTTTGAACGTTGTTTAAAAAATATATTGCTTTTATTCCGGTATAATTTATTCCTGAAAAAAAAACTGTAATTTATTCAGTAAATACATTAATTAAAAGTACTCAGGTCTAGTAACTAATAAATGTTACTAGAGACTAATTACACCAGCCCAGAAATACTTACCTACCAAGCAGAGTAATGAACTACGACATAATCCATGTCATTTTTTTTTTAGGGTTTTTTTGTGTTTAAGAATCAAATATCACTTCTGACTTAAAGAATAGAAAGAGAAAAATTAAACTTTATTTTAAAAAAAGTAAGGCAATTATAAAAGTTTATAATTGGCATAAAATCTTTTTTTAGGTGTTAGTTACTTTCAATTAAGTGCAACGAAACGTAGTGATGAGATATCGACCACCAGAGAATTATGGAGTATTTACCAAATTTCCTGTCATGAGAATAAATAATTCGATGCTGCAAACAATCCTTGATTATTTCAAAATAGTACAAGAGCCAGAGAGAAAAAAAAGGCAGTTATTTCACCCAAATTTATTTATAATTTACATGAAAACTATGTATTATTACTAGTCAATCTTTAAAATAACCAACAAAACTAGAAAACCTAAGAGAACATGTTTAAAGTAGAGTAAAATTGCTAATATATTAGTCCTAATAGAGATATATCTTTTTAAAAGCAACATTTCATACAAATATTTTGCTAAAATAAATTTATTTACAGTTGTTTGGACGATAAGTTTGATTTATGAAAAAATATATCTAAGGAATCATTCGCCGTACAGATGTCTGCCAGCACTCAAATTAAAGCTAGTTAAATTTACATTAATTTTTCCGAATAAGTATAAATCAATTTATTTTAGCAAATATTATAGAAATTACTACCTTTAAGAAGATTAAATGTCATAAACGACTTTAGAGTCCATAAAATTAGCTTCAACTTGAGTGCTAATAGACATGGTTTTTGAGATTTAGATTTCTCAAAGGCTTTTGATCGAGTCTGGCACCCAGGACTGCTATACAAGATCCGTAAATTCCTACCCCCTACATACTTCCTCATTATCCGTTCTTATCTCTCCGACAGATTATTTCAAGTAAATTACAACGGCGCTTATTCATCCCTATTCCGTCAGTCTGCTGGTGTA
>NW_027104696.1:873008-885951 GCF_000696795.3 Halyomorpha halys | reverse complement strand
ACATGTTTTTATCATGTCACTATGTCACCTACAGCAAATTTACTTGTTGTATATATGTGTATACAGTTGTAAATATCAATAAATAAATTATTAAAAAAAAAAAAAAAAGATTTCTCAAAATAAATTCACTCACTACTGATCTTTTAGTACATTTTTTAAGGAAATATAGTCTTTTAAAAAGCTATAACTCTAATACTATTGAATGTAGATAGCTCGATTAGGGCTCATATTTTAGAAAATCTGCTCTACTTTAAATGATGTTCTCTTAGGTTTTCTAATGTTGTTGGTTATTTTAAAGATATAGAGCTCCGAATTAAAAAAAAAATTAACGTTTTGAAAGAGCCACCATTTTATATTCCCCTATTTAATCTTGGTAGACTAGTAATAATATTAATTTATTAGACTAGTAATAATATCAATTTTGACTAGTAATAATACATAGTTTTCATATAAATTATAAAACATTTGGTTAATAACTGCCTTTTTTTTCTCTCTGGCTCTTGTACTATTTTGAAATAATCAAGGATTGTTTGCAGCATCGAATTATTTATTCTCATGACAGGAAATTTGGTAAATACTCCATAATTCTCTGGTGGTCGATATCTCATCATTTCATTGCACTTAAATGGAAGTAACTAACACCTAAAAAAAGATTTCATTTCAATTATAAACTTTAAAATTTTGAATGTTAATAGCTTTATTAGAGCTCATATTTTAGAAAATCTACTCTACTTTAAATGATGATCTCTTAGGTTTTCTAGTGTTGTTAATAGTTTTAAAGAATTGAAAAATTAATTTTTTTTTAACATTTTGAAACATCCGCTATTTTTTTATTCTCCCTACCCTAGACTCGTCAATTTCAAATAGTAATTATACATAATTTTCATTAAAATGATCAAATATTGGGGTGAAATAATTGTATTTTTGTTCTCCTCTTGTGCTCTTGCACTATATTTATAAGCAAACTAGGTTCATTTTTTTTCTTGCATATTGCAAAGTTGCACTATTAGGGATAATAAATCAAAATGAATAACATCTAAAGTTTATCTTATACATAGTTATACAATGTGTAATGTGATTGCTGAATAAGTTCTTTCCCTCTGTAAAACGACTCAAATTCGATTTGCTATTTGAGTCGTACTCATTTAATCACCAAGCAATAACATGGAGTCTCGAACAAGATACTCTAAAGGTGGTATGTTGTTCACTAAGTGAAAGTAAAAAAAAATAATAAATTTATGACGTCCTTAATCGGTCAATATTTGACTAGGCTCCAGGGGGCAGGGAGTAACTTCAGGATAAATACCCGCATCCAAAAACTTTTTAATGATGTATCTGTCCTTCAGCCCACTTCTTTTCTATTCTTGAATAAAAAGGACTGTTCATGAAAAAAAATCCCTACCTAATCATAAATTAAATATTTTGTTTCAAAATTATTTTTCCGAAGGATAGTGCCAGACAAATTTAGCTCCTTAAAAGCTACGTTAACGTTCGAGGTTTGAACTGTAAAGAAAATTTAAAATAAGATCCTTAAAAGGCCTGTTGTCTTCAGAGGTTATACAAACAAGAGCTGACTGGAGGCTTTGTTAAACAGAGGGGCGAGATAAAACACGGACGCCAAGGAAAGCAAATAGTGGGAAAAGAAATTCCCAAAGAGGTTACTATTTGGAGCTGGTGTGGTTAGCATCTTGGGATGTTTGTTGGTGACGGTTCTGATTTAGTGCCTGGTCAGGATCTCTTAGCTCTTTGATCCTACTCGAGGTCCTTCGGGTAGGTGCTGTCTTAATGGCTTCTTCTGGTCGCTTTGTCCTTTCTACTTTGAATATGGTAATAGCTGTTTTAAAAATATAATATGATAGAAAAATAATTTATTGCTCGATTCAGTCAGTTCTTCATTTACGACTAGTCCTATTAATCCATTTAGGATTAGTTTGGAATAAAATTAACATTAAAATAATTATGTCCAAATATATTTTTTGTTTATCAATATACTTTTTCTTTAATATCTTTATTGAAATCTACAACTGTATATAATTATCCATTTAGTAAACTTGATGTATGTTATAATGGAGTGATAAAGGGATTAAAAAAACTACCCATTGGCAGCACTCTAATGACGTTTTTACAGCAGGTCTCATAGCCATCTTCTTTTAAGGTGCCTCAGAGGATTGTAAGTGAGTTGAGGTGGTTAGGGATTTTATAGTCAAATAATATCTAGTTCGGGTGGTTAGGGAGTTTTAATGAAAGGAATGATATCTCCTTCGGGCTAGATCGGTTACATAGGGAACATTAAGATCTTCATGTATTATTTTATATGTGGCAAAGTAAAGAGCATTGAGGATTTTGGTTTGTAAGGATTGGATACGAGAGGAAATTGAAGATTTAGTAGAGCCCCAAAGCTCAACTCCGTATGTCCAGATTAGCCTAATTACAGTAATGTAGATCAGTCTTTTGTAATGTGTTGGAAGTTTAGACCGTTTGTCTAATAAGTGCTGTATTTGTCGAAAGCGACGTGCAGTTTTCTGTCTTTTAAGTCTTGTGTGAGGATTCTAGGTTAGTCCAGATGTAGTCCAAGGTTGCGGATTTGTTCGACAGAGGTAAGAGCAACATTATTTTCGGTAGGTTTACGACAGTATAAATCTTGAGTTATAACTGCTTTTAAAAAAAAAATATATATTGAAATTAAATCCAATATTTCTCTTTTCTTCATTAAAAAAAACACGTTTCTTAATCCTTCATCGTCTTTAGGGTTTATTCTGTATGATTTTAACAATACAAAAATCAATAATGAATAAAATTACAATTATTTTTAATTTATCATGTTGAAACTATTCAACTTACTAAAGTTTTTTCCCTTAGATTTAAGTAGTAGTTTTAACAAACTCATTATCATAATCTTAACAATAAACCTACCTTCGCAAGGTTAGGAATCTGTTATCTGTTATATATTCTTGTACTTAATATATTTCATCTATACTTTGTATAAATTATATAAATTTTCTATTTTTTATTTCTGACATTAAATTAAATTTTTACCACTACAGCCCATGAAGGGTCAGGGATGTAACACTTTGTAAGGATGTTCTGTTACTAGATCAACGGTTGTGTTCGAAGGTGATTTGGTCGGAATCACGCTCGAAAGACGTTTTTTACCCAGTTTGGGTTCATGAGGTTGGGTGGACTTGAGAGGCCATCTGAACTCACAGGGCTGACTCACGGCTACTGTTAAACAGAAAATAATTATCTGGAACAATAGAAAAATAAATCATCAATAAGAAGATTATTGAGAATTATATTAAAAAATTAATTCTTTTGATCCTTCTTTTACATTTTTTCTGTATTCTTCTTCATCATTTCGGCACTAAGGCCATAATGAATGGTATAGAATAAATTTTGATTGCTGAAATGTTGAAGAACAAAGAAAAAAAGTAATGATAAAATTTTTTACTGATTTCAACATTATTCTTTACAATCTTCTTATTGAAAAGACCATTTCTGATATTCGTAAAAAAAAATATTAATTATAATTCACTAGAGTTTCAAAAGGTATTCTATACAGTTTTATTTTAAAATATTAATAGTTAATTTACTTTTCAACTGTGAAGTCTATTCCTGAAAATACAGTCCATCATTTATATCTCATAAAATTATTATGACTTATTAATGAGATTTATTTTCTAGACTCTGCTAACACTATTAGTAATATTAGTTCTTGTTCACACATCACACAAACTGAAAGTACTTCCAAATAAAAACGAGAAACCTCAAGGGCAGATTTTGCACCTCAGTTGCGACCCAAAACGTTCCAACCATTTTAACCATCATTTGATTTTTAATGGCTTTGTCAGTAATAAAAGATTCATTTTTTTGTATTTTTAATTATTTATTTTTTTGTATTAAACAAACCTTTTATACTAACGATTTTTTATGAAATCTGATGATTTCATAGCATGGGTATAATAAATAATTTGTATAAAAAATGGAAAAATATCTTGAATGATCGTTAATGTTTGGTGACAATTTAAGTGTTGATTCGACTCTTAAAATGTTTATTTGATTTGGAAAAAAAATGCGTATAGTGTATATGCGGTTTCTAAATTCACATCATCTAGAAGAGAGCAGTTGATATATATTCCTTGATCTAGGTCATAACTATACTGCGTCTCATATTGAGCAAGCTCACTTAAGAGTTATGAGCTGTAAAAGTTGTTTGTTGCGGGCAGGACTCCAATTTGGCCAACAATATCCCACTTATTAACCATTGTCGAAAAGAATGCTTTATATATATTCTTAAAATAATATTATAATCACCTTCCTATTAATCGTAGAGTAGCAAACTATTGAAAAATCGTGATCAAATAACTTCTCGGCTCTCTTGAAAATAATTCAGTTATTGTAAACTTATCGGACAATTTTATATTTTGATCCAACTATTGATAAAATAATGGTTATATACAAATTATTTAACAATTTGCTTACTTATTATCACAATCTTATCAAGAAACCTTCGCAAGGTTTGGAATCTATTACCGAAAAATTCTAGTGCTTAATATATTTCATCAATACTTTGTGTCAATTGTATTAATAATTTTCAATTTTATATTTCTGACATCATAAAAAAAAGATAAATAATTTGCTATAAAAAAATAATACAAAAATGGTTCAATTTAAATAATTAATAACGCATTGACAATATAAAACATTTCCGTCTGTCGAAGCATGTATGCAATTTTAACTAAAACACATAAAAACGTAACTTTTTTAATATATATGTTATATACTTTTATATAAAATGTACAAATTTACAAGTCAATAATTGAAAACTACAATATTTATGTTAAATGAAACAAAAACTTTGGGATGACATTCATCCGTAACATGTTAACCAACCAACTGATATGTTATATATATATTAGTACAGTTAAAGTAATATAAAATAAATATTAGTAATATATGATTTATTATTATTATTTTTGTTCTTTTTTCTTTATGTATTTGCGTTGTTTTTGTATAAATCTCTATTATTTTCCCTATAACTCTTTAATATATCTTCTCTCTCAAACCAATGCATTTTTTAATTAACTATAAAAAAAATAGTTAAAATTTTAAAAATAATAATAATAATAAATATATCTATACCAAAAGATCTAAATTAGAATTTATTAATACAACTGAACAAATATTTACACAGGCATTTAAGAAAAGAAAGACATTAAAATAAAAATAAGAAGTGATAAATATAACAAATGATTAATATATAAAGTAATTGAAGGTTGTACAAAACAGTAAAAGGAATACATATAAAAAAAACATATATTACAAACTAAAAAAAACAAACATCTTACAATATATTGAACAGGACCATTTATTTAATATTTCTTATATATTAATAAAAACTAACTCTTACCATTCTTGCAATATATTAGAGAAAATAGTTTTGTATGCACATTTCTCGTAGCAATATAGAAGACATAACTTTGGATAAGTGATGTGTAAATATCACATAAAGAAGAAGGAATTGTTTTGTACTAGACGAAATTACGATTTTAAGTTCTTGATAAGGAAAAAAAAAGATAGAATGATTAAAAGATAAAGAAACTTTGAAATGAAGATGTGTTAAGGATTAATAAAAATTTAATTTGTTTAAATGAAAAAAAGTAATAATGCATTATTACATTGATTTATATGTTGTTTTTGAAAACTATTTTATAAGTTAGCATAGTTTCTTTATTTTTAATTATATATAGTATAGCAGTTTTGGGGTAGGGGCTATTTTCAGCTCGAAACATCCAATATATTAAAGAATTGATGAAGTTAAAAGTGTTTAAATTTGTTCTAGAAGGAATATAATTGATATATCATTATAGCCCTTTGAAAAATATTTAATAGCTCAAATTACAGTAGTAACGAGAACTTCTGAAGGATGATTTCTATTGCATCCTTGCAAAACCTAAGAGAAAGAATAGTAAGCGAAAATTGTTTTTGGAGGGTGAAGAATTATAGTCCACTGTTGTTGGCGCGATCCAAATCGGATATAAATTTATTACATCTAACCTAAACACAATTCTCTCCTTTGATCTGATCGATGTATCAATATGAAACTCGAGTTAAAATTAAATCTTTATTCGAAGCTGGTCCTTTTGAAGTTGACAAATGCTCGGTTTGGTTTGGCTGTGTTCCTTTCGAAATGAAGCGAGCGAGTTTGTTTTCCTTGGAATCTTTCTGCCTCGTATTTCATCTCCGACAGATGATTTACTGCCCGATCAGCTGATGTGAATACAACAGGGTTTGAACCGTGGAATAGTATTCTCGGGTGAGTTAAGCTAAACGAAGGCTATTTGCAACATGAGCTGAAAGCGAATTGGCTTGGATGGGTAATTTAACCATTGTATCTTAAAGTGCTTCTACATAGTTGCCAAATAATGGCAAATTCGCACATGGGCAAGCGTGTGGATAGATTGTTTGGATTAGCTGGCACAAGTTGGCATGAATTTGCGGCCGACTCGTGAGCGCTTGTTCTCAAGAGCACTTTTATTTTCAGTTTGGATTGTTTTAGAACCGCCAACAGATTAATATTTGTACTCTCCATGTTTTAATTAATTAAAGAATTTTTTCAACCTTCGGATTATATAATTAACTCTTATTTAAGATAATATATTTTAAAATTCTATCTATTCGGTGTAAATAACATTGTTTAAAATTATGTAATTAACTTTAGTAGTTTATTTTTTACTTAAAATAGCACAAATGAAGACATAAAGAAAAAAATTCCAGAAAGAAGGTTGTGGCGAGGTGGTTATGTAAGATCTAAGATCTGACGCCAATTAACAATGTGAGGTCTCGTCAATGCATGCTCAAATAGGTTAGGAGGTAAATAGACAGGATGTGTCTTACGGATGCAAGCCGTTAGTACTCGAAGGATAGAAACTTCGCTACTTCGAAACATGGAAGGAAGGAAACTTCGCGACTAGTCTGCAGTCGCGTAGGAGAAATGCTAGTCCTGACTGGGTACTCGTCGCAGGTCCTTACGATAGGATTCAAGGAGAAGGAAAGAGGAGGTAAACATTAGCAACAATCGTGAAATAAGACACATGTTATCTAACAAAGGTTGGAAGAATATAATGAATGTGGTTATTTGCCATTCCCAAGAAAATAAGATAAACATCTCTGCGGTAATGATTCTGCTAATCTTGCAAAGACCCGTGAGAGTCACTGAAGGGATTCAGTACATTCTTTTGGTCAGATGGGATTGTGACAGTAAAACCAAACATGGACGTTTAGATTGATCGTATTGGTAGGTAATACTAATGAATTATCGAGATAATTTAATTAGTTATGAATTATAAAATTAGTTATGAATAAAACTACACCTAAATTGATATGAATAAAGGTTTTTTTTTATATTAATGTACCATTATAAATTAAATAAGAATTATAATAATGAACATATAGCTGTAGTTTTCTTTATAAATTATTTTGTCCAGCTCTGATGCTCATGCCCCTCCAAATATTATATTTTTTTATTTATTTATTGATATTTACAACTGTATATAAAATACATCAAGTAAATTTTAAGTAATATCATAATGGTATGGGTATAAGCATGCAAAGAAACTAACGATTGGTAGCACTCTAAAAACCTTTTTACAATATAAGGTCTCGAGGCCATCTTCTTTTCAGACGCCTCGGAGGATTGTCTGGAATGAAAGAGGAAGCAAGTTTAGAATCTAATGTCTTTGAGTGGTTAGGGGGTTTGTAATGGAAGGATTGATATCTGGTTCGGACTAGATAGGGAACATTAAGGTCTTTATGGATGATTTTATTTGTGACAAAGTAAGGAGCATTAAGGATTTTACGAAGGATTTTGGATTGTAAGTATTGGATACGTAAGTGCTGTAATAGTCGAAATTGACATGCAGTTTCCTTCACCGGTTCGTCTTTTCATTCTTATGTGAGGATTCTAGGTTAGTCGTTTGTCCAAATGTAGTCTAAGGTAGCGGATCTGCTAGACAATGGTAGATTTAGGACGAAGGGTAAAGGTGATTTGTTGGAATATATTTTAATATTCCAATTACGACACCATTCTTCAAGGGCTGTGGTATGGGATTGGATAGTTTGGGATACAATTAAGGGATTATTATTAACTGCGAGCACACATATGTCATCGGCATACGTGGTGGGGATAGTGTTAGGATTGGTTGGGATGTCAGTTGTATAGACGGTGTAGAGGATAGGACCGAGGATACCACCTTGAGGAACACCAGCGGACTGAGAATAGAGGGATGAATAGGAGCCATTACGATTTACTTGGAATAATATATCAGTGAGAAAGAAACAGACGATGAGAAAGTATATGTGAGGTAGGAATTTACGGAGTTTGTAAAGCAGTCCCGGGTGCCAGACTCGATCAAAAGCCTGTTCTACATCGAAAGACTCCCGCGCAGTACATTGTGCAAAGAAGACAAAAAACGGCCACCACACGATGACATACATTTATTTTAAAGATGAAAATAAATGTGCAAATGTCTAGGTGAGGAAATGACGTTACTGTCGTCTTGCAACCAAATCATTATTTCCTCTAGTCCTCGCCATATTTTATTTTCTTGGTCATTGCTGACAAACGGCGGAATAGAGTTATCAGGTTACCACCTGTAGTCATGGTATTAACCTATCTCACCCAGAGAGGCAAGGTCGAGTATTTATTTCTTGGAGCCATCACGAAATAAAAGTCAACCGCCTTGGCCGAAATCGAATTGGTGCTGCTGCAGTTTTGAAGTTGCTAATGTGTCATATTCGGCTACAAAGGCCTCACGCAATCGCTATCTTCTGCCAGTGGCTAACCTATAAAGGAGGGCGAAATTGGAAATCAACTTCCATAAAAAATAATTAATATCGTTTCCGCAGCTATCCCTCTTCCACCGATGAAACTAGAGTGAACGGAGAATCACACTAATGGATGGCGAATGGCGGGAGCGGATGGTGTAAAATTAGAATTTCCTTGTTTTTCTTAATGTAAACAATAGCAATCCTCGAATTAATATATAGCCATTAACAATTTTACCATAACAAAAAAAGTTACCAAATTTAATACGTAACTTGCGATGAAATTATGGTGAGATAGGATTGAGATAATTTGGTTCCATAGTGACTGATCAAACTACAAAACGCAGCCATTTGAAAAAATAAATAAAAAAACTGAAAATAGAAATGGCTGATTTTAGAAGCCCTGAATGATTAAATATTACATAATTTTTTTATGTCCTGCGTGTAATCTTACATTACACATTTATTATAAAAACATTAAGCTTACATAATAAACGACTACCGTAATTTCATTTATAGTAATAAAAGTAATATTATATATAAGTTGTGCCATCTATTGCTCTCGATATAAATCTCTCCTAGAGGAAGCAAAGGAGGAAATATTTATCAGTCAGCTGAGAGCTGAGTAGTAAACACATCTTGGGGAAAACCATTGAAATCATATTTGTTCTAAATATAGGGGGTTGTGGATTCCACAGTGATATAAATCAGAATTTTATCGATTAATTAAACTAGTCTTTAACCTATGAATAATATTGGTATAAGACGTTGTCTAGCATTACAGAACTAAGAAATCTATTTTTTCTTTGATGAATGAATACTTGGACACCGCTTAGAGCCAACTTAATATGAAGTGTGATTTGTTATTAATAATTATTCTATTAATTTATGTTTATATTCTTTTAGTTCACTTCGTGCCTTTTTTCTTAAATATAACTTTATGTTTATATAAATATAAAATTTTACAATGTTTTTATCTTGTTCATTTTGGCCGGATGAAGACGGAGCCCTACAAAGTGATTGTGGTTTGTTTTTTTGTTGGTCGCTAATCGATATTATTTTCTGGTAATGTGTTCCGTTTTTCAAGCGCCACCCGAACCATCTTCCTGTAATGATAGTGTCTAACATACCTGGTCGACAAACTTTTATTATTATTATTAATTTTTTCACCTAATACCGGTTTTCAAAAAAACCAAAATTCTTTGATTTTCAAAAGCCAGTATATAATAAATGAATACAAGTACATAAAAGAATTTTTTATTACACTGACGGTGCGTTATGGAATAATCGGAAAGGTTGAAGTACAGAAGCATTCCAAGACTATTTCTCTGAGGAAATAAACTGGCTATTGGAAACTGTTTTGGCCGAGCATGGAACATCTGCAACCCTTCTCCAAAGAGATATAAAAAACAAAATAACAAAACAGACTGTAATTTATTGCGGTCTCGTTGGCAAATCATGATTTGTTGTTGCTGAGTAGGAAATATATTTATCAAACCGGCCAATGAAAAGGTCGTTCTGTTTGGCGATGGTGGAGCACTCTCTCGGCCGAGTAAATATTTAGTGCATGCTTTCTGTTCTTATCCCATGTCCCATCAGAAAGTTTGTTTCTACTAAAATTCCTTTCTCTATCCCCCCTTTTGTTGATGAACACTTAATCAATTTTAAATTGTAATTACATTTTAAAATAGAATGTCAACTTTAAATGAAAGATTAAGTCTATTCAATTTTAATCGCAAATAGAGGAACATTGGCAGATGAAGGAGTTTTACGAGGAGAGTGTACCAGGGCAAGTCCTGATCTATCATTAGACTAAAATTATCTATATTTCAAAACAAGTAAATATAAGAATCTATAATGACCTAAGAGATTTATGAAGAAATTACTCATTGATAGCACATCAATAACACTTCTACATTAGAAGGTATCGAGGCCATCTTCTTTTCAAGAATTATTAGGAACAGAAGAGCTAGCAGAGATAGAAACTAATGGATTTGTAAGTTTAAGGAGTTTATTATTGAACAACTGAAATCTGGTTCGGCTAAATATGGAAGATTATCCATATAAGATCTTTATGGATAATTTTATCTATGATAAAATCATGAGAATTGAAGATTTTGAATTGGATTCGATAAGAATTCGTCGATTTTAGTAGAGCCCCAAAGCTCAATTCCGTTGTTCCAAATAGACCTTATTAGAGTTACGTAAATGAGTCTTTGATGATTGTTTAGAAGATTGGATCGCTTGTCTAGGAAGTATTGTTAGATAATTGAAATACAAAAAAACAGTTTTGTATTGGGATTCCAAGTCGTTTGTCTAGATTTCAACCAAGGTAGCGGATATGAAGTGAAACTCAAAATTATTTTATGGCCGTATGTAAGGGACGTGACGGCCGAGCGGGTTGGATCGCAGGTACCAGTGCGTTCGGTTCGGAACGGTTTGATTCCCAGCTGGGGCAGTTAACATTCATTTTTCGGCGGTGACGAATAATGAATCTTGACACTCCAACCTTGGTTAGTTCGTGGCGGCAACTTAGGTAGCTGTCAAAGATTGCCAAAAAGGACCGCTAGACCCACTTGCCGGACTTGTTCCCCCCACCAAATACTAGTACCAGTATAGGTCGTATGTAACTTTTAATCTATAGACAAATATTTGAAAAAAACCTTCGCAAATAATGAACCATTTGTCATAAAAATTAGTCGTGAAGCATTAAGGTACATGAGTCTTTTAGGATCAAAATCCGTTAGTCCACTCTTCACGAAAAACATTTTATTTGGAAAAAAAATTGAATGTTCCTTTACCTAAGGCTGGGAAAATGTTCATAAAATCCAACAAAAATTGAATAAAGTCCCTTTTAATTCTTTTAGACTACTTGTTTTCCTTCGGCTAATAGAGCACCAGAAATTATCGATTATAGAAATCTAAAATTTACTTTAAGATCACTCCAAAAAGATGTCATTTTAACTGCGAAAAACTTTTATTTGTCCAAAAAATGATTTTCCTCGAGCTGAAAAATGTACATAACCTGTTTTAATCCTGAACGACTTACATATGGCCTAATAGCCTAAAAATAGTCGGATAAAAACTGAGAATAAATTTGTATGAAAAATGTAATGTCAATTAGTATGTTTCATTTCCTAAATAAAACTTGAATTTTGAGTGGTTTTGATCATTACTCCTACATATTTATATTTAATAAACCGTAGATTTCTTTTCTTTTAAACATGATAAAAATTAAAGCCAAACAAAAAAATTAAGGAATTTTCCTACATGATATTCGTCACTTCATAACGTTAACCAAACTTTCTAATGAAGGAGAGAATTTGACAACATTAAAATTACTTAAATAATATAATTATTACAAAATTTCAATTAAGGCTCGTGATTAGCGTAAAATGATTCTGAAAACATTGCGTTTGATAGATTGGTAATAAATTACTAAAATTTAAAGTTAGACATATTAAATATATGTTATACATGCTATAATATTCGGTCATCACCAAGATTGTAAATAGGGAAACTCAATTATTTACTTAAAAAATCCAGGTTACTTTTTTTTTGTCCTTTTTTTCTGTATATAAGCTATGAGTGTATAATTTGAACTATAATATTTATGTATCTTAATAGTGGCATATTGTATTATTATTATTCAATAAAAGTAAAAAAAAACTATATTCAAAATAATTATACGCTTGCCTTTTGTTAGTGCTAACTAATTTTTGTAGTAGATAATAATATTTTGTGAATTTATGTGGACAAATATCATGGAAACCTCTACGCATAAGAACGATGTCAAGGAGTTATTTCACACCCACAACCTCACCGGCCCTTAAAATTTTGAATGATGGAGTTCCAAAATTTTCTCAGTAATCCAGGAGTGCCTCAAGGACTAAAGTAATTGAAAAGGAGAAATACAAATATTTCATTAGCCTAAATATAAATTTCGCTTAAAATTTTCCAACCGCAGGAAATATCTTCTCTATTGCCACATTATCTATTATATATAGCTATTGAGTTAAAAGTAAATTTAATTTACTTTTATTTGCGTCAATAAATAAACAAAATTGTGTAAATGGAAGAAAAAATCAGCTCTCCCAAAAGCACTTCTCAAAAACCAACT
>NW_027104696.1:862556-872958 GCF_000696795.3 Halyomorpha halys | reverse complement strand
TATATATTTTTTTAAAATTCTTGTATTGCAAATATTTTTAATTCTTGTACTCTTAATTGTAATTTTTAATTCTTGTATTGCAAGTATTTTTAATTCTTGTACTCTTAATTGTAATTTTTAATTCTTGTATTGCATGTATTTTTAATTCTTGTACTATTAATTGTAATTCTTAATTCTTGTACTCTTAATTGTAATTTTTAATTCTATTTTCAATCTTCGATACCTTTATACTAGTAATAAAATCACTGAGTCGTGTTGAGTTCTATAACTGAAAAGACTGCTGTCTATTCTGAGCAGCCATCAGACAGGACCGCGCGCGCGCGTGTGTGTGACTGTTACTTTGAAGTTTACCGCTCTATTGAGAGTGCTCTAAAGTGTAGGAAGATCTCTATGATTTAATGCTCTTTCAAGGGTCCTATCTCCGGCTACTGAATCAACCAAGTTTAAACTAAAAAAAAAAACAAGAAATAATGGTATAAATTGTTTGAATTATATATAGAATCGATTGATCGTTTGCGAATTAGAAGACGTTCCTGGTTGCGTTAAATAAAAACAATTAAGAAATAGTTTCAAGCATTTTTTTACTCATTAATTGAAATTCACAACTGTATAAAAACAATATGCAATAAGTAAATGTGATAAATGTTTTAGAACACATGATAATCTTGGGGAGGAACCAATCAATGCTGGTACTTCAATCATCGCATTAAATTCGAAGATCCCATGGCCATCTTCTTTTCAGACGCCTCGGAGGATTATCAGGGATTGCTAAGGATGAGAGATTAAGAACTAATGGGTTAGGGTGGGTTAGGATTTCGGAATGAAAGAAGCTATATCTATTTAAGGCCAAATTTTCAACGAATGGGATTTTTAGGCCTTTGTGGATGAGTTTATTTGTGACGTAATAAGGAGTATCATGGATTTTGGATTGTAATGATTGGATACGGGAGGAGATTGATGGTTTGGTGAAACCCCGAAGCTCAATTACTTACAATATATCTTTTAAATTAATAACTAATATTGAGTAGTCGTGGTGTGAGGGAGGGGGAGAGAGCAGATTTTCGTTGGAAACTGACTTAAATCATAATTACTGATTGATAACGCAAGAGTAGACTCCCTACCTCCTGTATTCAAACTAAAGTTTATCACTTATGTCGTTGGAAACTGATGAACTTACTTAGATTTTTAAGTTGTAATTCATGATTTTTCTTATAGAAAAAGAAGAAAAGTATCTCTAGTAAATGTTTTAATTTTTCATCTTTCAAATATTAAATAAATAATGATTTAATCAATGTGTTGTTTAATTCTGTTGATGACCCAACAATGTTCTTGTATCCCAAACTGCACTGGATACCCACTAGATTCAAGACGACCCTGATCAACGTGAATTCTGTTTTCATGTTGATCAGGGTCATCTCGATTTAAGTACTGATTAAGAAAACGTTGATCATGACTTCATGACGTTTCAAATGACGCACAATAAATTCTTCAGCTATTGATTGAAGATTCGAAGAGCTTACATAACACTACTGAAGATAAGTACTTTTATGTAAGGTATTGGTTTTGACAGAGGATCAATTCGATTATAAGAATGCTTTATCGATAGTCACTTACAGATCTGTCGATTACATTCTCAACTGAAGACCTCAGTTAGTGACAGTTATGCGTGACGTAAAACAGGATCCTGTATCGATATTTTGATTTAATAATAAACCTGGAAATTGAAGTACTCAAACACTTTCCTAAATGAAAATAATTGGTATAATTTGAATATGCCTTTTCTTTTTTTTATAATGAACCGACCATCTAGAACTATAGTGTTGTATGCTTGGTAACTTAGTGGTGTCGTTTGTTAGTGGTTTACATAGGATATTTTTATATTTATACTGATTAATATAACTTCAAACCCGTGGAAACTCCCTTCTGTTTTTTTTTCTGACCTAGAAAAATAAACATAAACAAATTAAATATATACAAATAAGAAATGGATGTATACATACAAGCAAATATGGAAGAAGAGACAGAGTTTAAACTCTCTTCTGACTTTATTAGGTTGACTTTATAAAACGTTTATTTTCTGAGATAATAAAATTATTAGGAGGGTGCGAAAAAAAAGTTTATAATTGGATTAATAGTTGTACTTGTAATTAATAAAAATAAATAGAATATTCGAAAAAATATTATCAAGTTTATGGTTCTAATAATTGTCTAATCTCCTTTATAAGTTATATTGTTAAAATATAAATATTAGCTTCATTCATTACATTATTTTGCATTTTTGAAGGTTAATAACCTAAACAATTCGGGTTATAACTATATGTATTGTCAAGTAATTGAAACATGTTTGTACAGCTATCTATTTATTTATTTATTTATATATATATCTATACTGAAACGAAGTGAGATAAATGAACATGATCTTTTGTAGTTTTCTCAGTGATCAAATAAATAATAATAATAAAATGATAAATGAAATATCATAATGTAATAAAACGTTTATGAAATTTTCCTTTATTTGTAACAAATTTTTCTTCTATGAAACAACTTTATAAAAGCATAAAATCTAAAATTTAGTTGAGGTTATGTTGGATTTAGATAAGATTGTGAGTTTTTTTTTTCGTGAACGGAGGACATCCGTAGAAAAAAAATTCTCCGAAAATGTAGTTCTAAAATTTATTTTTTCCGATCTATATGGAAATTCATTTGAGGGTACGCCTTAATTCAAAACACGCTAAACGAATGATATCATTTTCCTAAATTTTGTTTTTAGTTTTTGCATTGTTTTATTATTTGAACTTATTTAATACTATCAACGATCTTTTGTCAGTATTCTATAATAAAAAAAAAGGTATCGATTCATATATGACTATTAAATACATAAAGAACAAAGGTGGTGTGCCATAATATAAAAAAATCATAAAATTATGTAAAATATTTTTCTTGACTCTTTGGGCCCATCGGTAAGAACCCTCAGATACGTGACTAATATTTTTGACCTAATATCACTAAAAAAAAAAAAGGTTTCATACAAATGAAACAGTCATGTATTGCTAATCAAAATTTAATGCGAGTGAAATCGCCCCTCAAAGCTTGTTATTAAAAAATGTAAGTAGCACTTTTTGAAATAGTTTTCTAAAAACTATTTTTGTTGATGAACCATACAGAAAGTTTGTTATATTGAAGAGGGGAGGCTGACACCTAGCAACAGACAGGTGTATCTTCTTAGATCGGCCTTCGGCTGCACATCAAAGAAACATCATTGACATCCTTCAGCTGTATCGACTTCTGATCTTGAGGGGAAACCAGGATACGGTCTCAGTTCCGAAGGCGAAAACTTACAGCGCCAAAATAAATATAAAATGCATAAATAATTCGCTATTTATATATTTATAAACAAAGCTTTCATACGAAGTTATGTATGGTATAAAAATATGTTAAATTATATATTTATTTATAAAATTGCTGAGCCCTATGGTTTCTCCCAATATTTTAATACAACTATACCTGTATTTTCATATACATTGATACATTACCAAGTAAATCAGATTAACTGAGCATCGTCTGAAATTTATTAGGAAAAAACGAAATGATCGATCATTAAAATAAATTTACTTGACAGAACGTTGTTTCAGTTCGATAACTGTATAATATACATTGCAGGGTCCAATATGAATCTAGTAATGTTTATAGATACATAAATAAGGTTATATTATAGATAGATACATTTTAAATGAAGGATTTTCATAAAGAATCTTATTTTAAAACGATTTTATATCAATCAAAAAAATTTTTACGCTAATTACCAAGAAAAGGAATGACCTTTTTTTTTTCTTTTTTCTTTATTTTTTGAGTATTTGAGCACAAATGGTGAGGAAAGTCAAAACACGTATTTTAAGAATTTAATTTCCTATACGCACTTGCAGAGCCTCCAATGGCTGGGATCTTTTGAGCTCTGCTTTACCCCTCACACGTGGGGGCTAGAGTGGGCTCAGAGATCCTCAGGTCGATTATGTAAATATTGCATACAAGAGTGTAAATGTGACTAGAGATTATGTTATATTATTTTTTTTCATACACATAGTTTGATTATGTTCATTTTTTTATCCTTCTGTTTGTATATATTTTAAGAGAGATTTTTTTTTTCATTAATTTATTTATTTTTATTCTTATATTATTTTATTTTAGTATGAATATGATCATTCATCACTATTATCTATTGCTCACAACTGTGTGGCAGATTGTAATATCTATCAATAAATAAAAAGTGTTTAAAAAAAAAAAAAATTCATATAAGATCCGTAATCAGTGACTTAAGTCACCTCGATCGGTTCGAGATTTGAGAAGACTTAAATTATGATGCAGGTTTCTTACAGATAAATAAAATAAAAATAAAATTGTCTAACGATTTGTATATTAGTTTTATTTATTACACTACTTGGCTACAAATCATAATTTTTTTTTTCGGTTTTCGGCAATCTATGGCTTTAGGACGCGTCGGATCAGAAAAATGGCCGAGGTAATATCGTTTTAAAATTAGATTTGCAATAAAAGTCCTGCATTAAAAACTTCTCTTTCAATTGGAATTCCAGAGTTGAATGCTCTTGAGAAGAGCTGGTAGGGGTTATAAAGAATGTAAGCAGTAAAAGATTCACCATTTTTGTATGTATAGTAATATGTTTTGATTCAAATGGTTTTATTTTAATAATATAGTTTTATGGATATTTTAAATGTTGAACAGGAGCAAAACCGTAATTCTAACAAGGGATTAGATTCTCTGGAATAGTTTCTACGATTTCTTGTTTTTCACTGCAACCCTTTCTCACAATTATCACCCTTTTATGACTCCACATGTCGAAGGTGTTAAACGCGTAGGCGATGTTCGCGTAACGCGCTATATAATATACAACATAAGAAGCTGTTATAGCTTCGGCTCTATCTATTCAAAATTTATGGAAATCTGCTTCCATTTCCCTCTATTAAGAACTCCCTCCATCGAGTTTCGACATTCAACAACCTCCCCCTTTTCCCCCACCCCAACTTTTCATAATGCATCTAAATATCATCTTATATTAGAGATAAGTCGAAATAATTCTATAGTAATATTCGAATAGAGTTGTTGAAGGACACTAGGAGACAATCTGTACATAGTCTGTAGATAGTAGTTGTACTTAATATAATCATAGTTTCTGAATCTTCTCTTTTCAATTAAAGTTTATCTTAAACCACAATAACTTGTGAATGAAACCTTTCAAGTATAATTTAAAAGTTCTCAAAACTCTGAACAAAAATGCGGTGTGCCATTCGAGTCTTGACTATTATGTTACTAAAATTAGTGCATTAATAAGTTGCTTTTTTTAATTTCGTACTTTTCTGTTACAGATAGGCGTAAGAAGACATAGAACTTCAAAATAAAAGTGCGCTGTGGACTTTACGAGACGGACTTCATTCGAATTGAAGTGAGGTGGACCCAAAGCCAAATATTAGAAGCACAATGCATTGTGATTATTGACAAGAAGTGTTGTGAAATATCTTTTGTATATGCGATGCTTTTAAGTTTAATTTATTTTTTCTTACATTTAATATAAGATTTTTTTCTTCTTATTCTTTATCTTTTGAAAATAAAGTGTACGATTCTTTTTTTTTTTTTCAATGAAATTAAAATTAAATATAAGTTAGCCCTTACCGCCAAAACTTCCTGTTCCTGGAGATAATGGCCGACCGTTCGCTATTAGCTGTATCTCGATGGAGGACTTCCGGACAACATTTAACAGCGATGTTCATTAGGTACACGATAGTGTTCACACCTCCTGGATTTTTGTGACTCTTGCAATTTTCTAAACATTATTTCTAAAAAACAATAATGGCGACGTGGAATAAGATTCTGGTATTGTTAGTGTTTCAGCTACTGTATTATGCAAGCGTATGCAAGGTTTGTATTGTTTTGATTATGTCTTACTTAATTATTGATATGATTGACAATAATCCCTGCTGGTATAGTTTCAGACTTACAACGGCTTGATGATCGACTACTTCGAGAATTGCGCTGACCGGACGCTGCCCAACAGAGTGGAGAACACGACGGTCATCCAGTTATCCAGGGACAGGATTGTGGTTAACGCAGACATACTAGTCACTAAAGTGACTCGAAAACTTCCAGTAACTATGCAATTATAATAATTTTTTTAAAAGTATTTTGAGATAAGTCCACTTAGCATGATAATGCAATAAACAAGAAGTAGACTTTAGAATAAATTATAAATAATTTACTTTAATAGAAAAATAAGTAAATACAATAATAATAAAAAAAAAAATCTTACTGTTCATGAGCGTTATTCAAATTGAAATCAATGTTCATTTAAAATTTTTTGAGGTTAATGACTTCCATTTTGAATGAAATATTTATTAAATATTCATAACATTGTACAACGTTTCGGAACCACTGTCCCATATTCATGTACTTTAAAACCTCATGATTTCATATGGGAAATCATGTCAACCATTTGTGCATCTTCACCTCTCCTTAGCACTGCCATGATTTCCCATATAAAATCATGAGGTTTTAAAGTGCATGAATACGGGACAGTGGTCCCGAAACGTTGTACAAAGTTATGAATATTTAATAAATATTTCATTCAAAATGGAAGTTATAAACCTAAAAAAATTTTAAATGAATTGACTCACCAGACTTCCTATAGAGATAATCTAAATTGAAATTAATATTTTTTGCAAGTTTTCAGAATTTAAAAATTATCCAAATCGAGCTGAAAAAATTGAAGACGCTCCCTTGAACACTTTAATAGACATTTACTGGCCATGCACACAACAGCTATTAATCTATCGATCTAAACAATTAACAAAGTGTCGATAACATGGAATCTCACTTGATAAATTAAATCTTAAAAATCAACTTAGTAATTCTTGAATATACAGAAGAATAAACAGGACCATGACGATATTATTAGACGAATGACGAATATATTAGAAATATAGGTTTCTAAAATATTCTCTTTTGTTCTAATATTTCTCAAATTTATTATAGGAATGGAAAATGCTCGACGCTTGGCACAAGTATTCAGAAAAAAATCAGCAATCTTAAAAAAAAATAGTTTGAATTCTTACATTGAAAATAAGGTGAGGAGCCTAATGAAGTTAGTTTAGTTATTTACGTCGCAGCTGACGTTTACACTTGCCGAACAAAAAAAAGAAAAAAAAGTTTTTAACAAAATTAAGGTTTTTTGGCACATAGTTCAGAAAGTATACATTTCCTTCATGTTATTATGTGCCAATCATTTGTCTCTTTCTGAAGAATAACAAAAAAAAACAAAATTGCTGATTCTATTAAATAATTTTTTATACAAGTAGAAGATGGTTGGGGGATGCGGTCAAAATAAAACACAAATAAGTTGAAGTAACTTACTTAATCGTGCCAACGTTTCGGCCAGAATTTCTAGTCTTCATTAGGCTAAGAACAGAACAAGACAGAAACCAATGAATATAGAAAAGAAAAAAGAAAATATAAACAGAAGGACATAAAGAAAATAATTGTACAGAATGGAATTATTAAAATAAAGTGTATACATAGGTAATTGAATTAATAGGTAAAATAACATAATTAACGAAATAAAATAAAAATGAAGTTTTATTATGTTATTGTACACTACTCCTTAATTATGTTATTTTACCTACTTATTCAATTACCTATGAATACATTTTAGTTTCCACTTCCCTCATCACTTGATTTTTATTAATTCCATTCTGTACAATTATTTACTTTATGTCATTCTGTTTATATTTTATTTTTTATTTTCTGTATTCATTGGTTGATATCTTGTTCTGTTCTTGTAAATAAGTTACTTCAACTTATTTGTGTTTTATTTTGACCGCACCCCCCAATCATCTTCTCCTCGTATAAGTCATCCACGGTCAACAATCTCTCATGATTATAAATAATTTTTTATTTGCTAAAAATTAAAAAAACATCATGAAGATTTAAGTAAAGTAGCTCAAAAAATTATTTTATAAAAAAGCAAATCATATTCGTTTATAGCGTCGTCTGAAACCTTTAAACATAAATTTTTAAAGAAATTTAAAAATAGAAATTTTTGAACTTAATTTATTTGGAAGAATTTTCTCCCGTTGTTCATTGTTCATATAATCACACATAACTCCTTTACTGGAAGATTATTGATTGACCGTGTGTATAGATGTATGGAATATAGTCCGGGTGCGGTAAAAAAAAAACTCAAATAGTAGAATTATACTACTTTATTGAGCCAACGTTTCGCCCCACGTTGCAGGGGTTCGTCAGGGCTGTTTTGACGGCAGTCACACAAATAAGTTATTGTTTTTGACTGCCGTCAAAACAGCCCTGACGAAGCCCTGCAACGTGGGGCGAAACGTTGGCTCAATAAAATAGTATAATTCTACTATTTGAGTTTTTTTTACCGCACCCGGACTATATTCCATTCATAACTCCTTTACTTTTTATCCACGTTAAAACAGTAATTGAACTGTTAGAAAGCTGGATGTTTGCTTCGTCAGGGCTGTTTTGACGGCAGTCACACAAATAAGTTATTGTTTTTGACTGCCGTCAAAACAGCCCTGACGAAGCCCTGCAACGTGGGGCGAAACGTTGGCTCAATAAAATAGTATAATTCTACTATTTGAGTTTTTTTTTACCGCACCCGGACTATATTCCATTCATAACTCCTTTACTTTTTATCCACGTTAAAACAGTAATTAAACTGTTAGAAAGCTGGATATTTGCTCTTTTTACCAATATTACCACCATTAAGATGCCGTTATAAGACCGAAATATTGATTTTGAATAACTTTATTTTGTGGTTCTTGTTTAATTAGATCCGGTTTGTGCTCTTTGGTGCAGTTTAGCGACCTAAACCACATCCAAGTTTCGTGATTCGTTTTATTTAGTTTTTTTTTTCCACCTTCTTCTTCTCACACAAAGTTATATTACATTTTCCTTATTCATTCTCTCTCTTTTTATTTTTCTCTACCCTATCTACGCTATTCTGTCTATTCCACTCTCTCATACCCACATATCTCCCTTTATCAGTGATCTAAAACACACATCCAATCCATAACACAAATGCAATGCAAATTAAACGAAATCATGAATAAAAAGAAATATAGAAATAAATAAAAAATAAAATACCAAAAGCAGTAGAAAAAATTAAAAACGAAATGAATAAATAATTTTGCAAAAACTAATAACTAAATTTAAAAAACATACAGTTAAGTTAAAAGAAACAAATAAATAAGTTTAAAACACAGATCAATAGGTTAAAAATCTAAAAAAAAAAAAAGTAGATAGAAAATTTCAGATGTTCTCAGAGTAAATTCCTATGTAGGTGATCTATGATACCCAGGGAGTCCAAAATAATATTTTCCGCTATGATTGCTATATCTCCAATGCTAACACCTAGGCCTTCTAAGAAGTACTAGTACAAGAGCCGGGAACAAAAAAAGGCAGTTATCTCACCCCTATTTTTGATTACTGTAATGAAAACTATGTATAATTACTAGTCAAAATTGATGAGTCTGCCAAGTATAGGTAGGGGGACTAAAAAAATGGCGGCTGTTTAAAAATCTTAAAAAAAAACACTAATTTTTCATTCGGAGCTCTATATCTTAAAAACTATCAACAACATTAGAAAATCTAAGAGAACAATAACTTATTTGTGTGACTGCCGTCAAAACAGCCCTGACGAAGCCCTGCAACGTGGGGCGAAACGTTGGCTCAATAAAATAGTATAATTCTACTATTGGAGTTTTTTTTAAACATTATTTAAAGAAGGGTAAATTTTCTGAAATATTAGCCCTAAAAGAGCTATTTACGTCCAAGTTCTTGAGATATAGCTTTTTAAAAAGCAAAATTCCTTCAAAATCTACTGGAAGATTAGTAGTTAATTTATTTTGAGAATTCTATATCTCAGGAACTATATGACGTACAGAAGTCTATTAGTACTAAAATTAATGCTAGTTTAATGGACTATGAAGAAGTTTATGAACTTCGCCTTCGTAGTAATAGTATTTTTCATGATATTTGCTAAAATAAATTGATTTATAGTTGTTCGGACAATAAGTTTGATTTATGAAAAATTTCATTTCAGAAACCATTGCACGTACAGATGTCTGCCAGCGCTCAAATTACAGCTAGTTAAATTTACTACAAAATAGTTAATTATGTTTATCTTTGTAGGAGTAGTAGTTTTTATGATATTTGAGAAAATAAACTCATAAAGTGTTAATTTCTAGTTGTTCGTATAAAATGTTGGATTTTTGAAATAATATATCTCTAGATCCATAAGAAGCAAATATGTCTGCCAACACTCAAAATAAAGGAAATTTAACTTACTATAAAATAGTTTATGACACTTATCTT
>NW_027104696.1:852651-862501 GCF_000696795.3 Halyomorpha halys | reverse complement strand
TTATCTTCGTAGGGGTAGTAGTTTTTATGATATTCACATATGAATATAAATTTGGCAAATGAAAATTTGTCCGAACAACTATAAATCAATTTATTTTAGTAAATGTCATGAAAAATACTATTCCTACGAAGGTAAAGTTCAGAAACTTCTTTATAGTCCATTAAACTAGCTTTAATTTTAGTGCTAATAGACTTCTGTATATCAAATGGTTTTTGAGATATAAATTTTTTAAAATAAATTCACTAACTACTGATCTTTTAGTACGTCCCATACAACATTTTTATGAAATGTTGCTTTTTAAAAAAACTATTCACCAAATTTCTATTAGGGCTAAAATTTCAGCTAATTTACTCATCTTTAAATAATGTTCTTTTAGATTTTCCAGTGTTGGTAGTTTTTAAGATAGAGAGCTCCGAATAAAAAATTAATTATTTTTAATATTTACTAAATCCAATTTAATTCCATAAGGCTCTTCCAGTAAAATATCATTAAGTTTATTTTTAAGGTTTTGAAACAGCCGCCAATTTTTATTCCCCCTACCTATACTTGGCAGACTCATCAACTTTGACTATTAATTATACACAGTTTTCATTAAAGTAATCAAAAATTGCGGTGAAATAACTGCCCTTTTCTCCTCTTGGGCTCTTGTACTATACCCCTCATTCAATTTGGCAGTGTTCCCTGAGATCCGAACCAGAGGCCTCACATGGTGAACTCTTTCTCTCTCTGAATGTCTTGCAGAATTTTTCATTAAGAAAAGAATGTATTTTTCGAAAATTTCCTTTTTTTCCAATTTCACTCCAGATGGTTTGGCCCCATCATAACATATTAGGGGAGAGGATAGAGCAGAAGGTACCTTTCTTTACCCGGTTCCAGAGCGTCTATGATTCGAGGCACCTTCTTTTCCCTTCTAATTATGTTTTTAGTAGGGATCAGGGGCTTATCATGTCATAAGGTTATATGTCAAGACCTTGTCAGCGGCGAAAGTAATATAGAAAACCATAAGGCATAGAGGACGTGATAGCTTAGCACGATGAGACGATTGTCCCAAAGTGCTAGGTTCAGAACATTGTGTGTTCAATTCACACCTGAAGTAGTCAATGTTTATTTCGCGGCGGCTCCGAGTAAAGAATCTTGACATCCCAATCCGGGGCTGCCTAGATCCTCAATTGAACACTTGAGCAATCAATTCTTAACTTGTACCCAGTTTTTTAAAATATTCGATATACTAAAGAAGTGTATTTTTTTCAACTTATAACAATATCCAACGATGTTATTAATGAATGAAGTACAATAATAAATTAATGCTAATATGGTCGTATTGGTTGAAGTTGTGAATATCATTTATTAAGAGATAACCTTTCCTTGTAAATATTTTCAAGTCAGGCCATGCTAACATTGAAAACTTAGATTGGAGATTTCTGCCACGTCAACAGGTGCTGTGCTTGATTGATCTTCAATCTTATCTGATCGTGGACGCACGCTACTATTTTTGTTATTTTATTGTTTCATACATTCATGAAATGGGTGTTCTATTCAGATTTGATTTTACCTTGAAAATAAACCAGGATATTCATTTCCTATCACATCCTTTTGACCACAATGTAGGGTTTGTTTGTTATTGTTACAGCTTATCGCATTGATTTTCGCATGCAAATTATTTGTAAATATCCATATTTTCCTACGCATTCCTCAGCATCTATAGATTGAGTTATTCTGGAGAAATATTCTGTTTAATTAAATTATTTAGTCAATATGGAAGAAAAAAAACAACAGTGATTTTGTGTTAACCCAGGAGAAGTGTAGCCTTGAGCATTTTGCTTATGTTGGGAAATAAAGGTCTATATTTTCCTAGTATTTCATCTGTTTTGTTTATTCTTTTGTCTTCCTTCCGTTGACCGTTTGATGTTGTTATTGCCGTTTGTCCATTGTACATTGGTCATTCCCTCTTTTATCTTCCAACCTATACACGGATGGATTGAGCATTTTTCTTACCAGTACACTCCTAAAGTGATTTTTTTTCTCTCAATTGAGCATTTCGCTCACCAGGACGCCTCCTGCGTTTCTTATTTTAAATCATGATTCGAGACAAGAAGATCTTAGTCTTTTACGAAATCTGGATTCTTCATCCCCTAATGGAAGAGCTACAATTTACAATTTCAATTTCAAATTGCATTGAAATTAATCGTAAAGCTTTTATCGTCATCGCATCCAATTATATAAAAAAATGGTACAAATCGTTTACCATGGAATATATGCTCACGGGACACCACTTGGGAGACAAAAAAGGTTGGACACTCCTGCCGGGTAAAAGTCACTTACTTTACAGAGGTTACAGTTTGAATTAAGGAGGGTGGGAGGAGACATCCTTTGGGCTTTTATTGCCGGAAAAGTTGAAATAACCTTCAATAGAACTCTCCTTTCAATGAGGATCCGGGCGTCGGTGAAGTAAAACATTTTTCAGTTCTGATTGGAAATAAAAAAAAAGTGAATTTAATTTTAACGATCAATAGTTATCAGATATCAGTTTCCAGTCTATTTGCTTGACTATTTAACGTATTTTTTCCTCATTTTTATTAATTCGCGTTATTATCAATATTATATTATAAATAACAGTACTGTTAGGTTGCTTATACTAAGACGCACGAAATTTCCATCATTGTCTTTGATAGCAGTTGAGATCAGATGAGAACACCACAAAAACTAATTTTGAGGCTTATGTTAAGTGTGTTATTTTTTAATAATTTACACATTTGCCTTAGATCACAAGATTGTAGTGGTATGGCATTGTCAAGTTTACTGTTTCATATGAGGGGTGCCAGATTTAAATACTTTTTGTCCATTTAAATTACAATTTGTTTTGATCTAAACTCTCTGTTTCAATGAAGAAAAATACAAAGCTCTTATAAAACTCTTATAATAGACTCTATGAATCATTGCTAAGAAGCACTATGATCCAAGTCCAAATCCAAAAGTCGACTTTAGATTTCTTGCCAGAATAATTCAATACTGTAGAAAAAAATGATTTTTTTTTCATTCTCAGAAAATGGAAACAATTAATTTTGACCTGGAGCTCTTCATTTGTACTAACTTAATTTTTTAACAAACATTTTATATAATTTTGAATTGAAGTAATAAAAATAAATAAAAATCATTACTATATTTCATGTTTTCGACTAAATAGCTTGAATTAAAACACTCTTAAACACATAATCTGAAAAAGTTTAAGCAGTCTACTCACTTTTTTGAATATGTCGATAGTTGATGTCCGAGGAGCCAGGAGGAACCGACTCTTAATGGGATCTGCTTGCCCAGGAGTAGGTTCATCACAATCTCTTTATTATTTATTTTAAAAGTAAAACAAACATAATAATTTCACTTTCGCTTTGACTTCTAGTTGAAAAGCCCTGCAAAATGTGACAAAATATTGGCTCAATATAAATAGTTTAACACTATTTGAATTTTTCTTTGACCGAACTTCTGCCATCTTTCTTTTCTAATAATAATTTATATTAATCTGGTAGTTACAACTTTTGAAATAACCAAAAGTTAAAGTTAAACCTCTAGAGCTACACAATATTTATATGAGTGGCTCTGTCTATTCCAACAGTGCTTAATTACCTTCATTTTATTTAATAATATAAATTACTATTTTTTAAAATTTATTACAATATTTAAATAATAATAAATATAATACTATTAGGACTATAATAAATATCATTGTACAGATTTGTCTTTTTCTATATTAGTTTTCTGTGTAACTCAAATAATTGAATTTTTTTCTTTTTTCAGGCTCTTGTAAAGATATACAAGTGTCCTTCCAGAGCAGACACTGTTTGTGAAACTTTTCTTAGGGTTACTCAAAAGGACTTTTGTCACATCTTTACTGAGAAGGGACAATTCTGGTCTTCCTTCTATGAGACAGCAGTCACCCCAAAAGTTTCTTGTCCAATTAAAAAGGTAATAAAATCAGAAGAGAGCTAATTTAATTTTCTCTAGGTTAAAATCCTATTTAAAAATACTCTTCTCCCTTTAGAAATTTAGATCACTTATTTAATGAATTATTTTATTTTACAAAATTATTTTTGTTATTTTATTTTCATAACTACCTATTCTGTTCCAGATGGGTTTCTCACATTCCTTATCTTATTATAATTATCATTATATTTATTTCTTAAAACTGGGTCAAATAAAACATAATGCTCCTCTAAATGAAATCAAGATGAAGATGATTGATAGAAAGGAGTAATATATACATATATGTAATATCTTTAGAAAAGGAATTGTTTAACTCGATGAAAAAAAAAAACACCACATCAATAACACATCTAAGTTCAAATCATTTAGCTGTATCTAATTAACTAATACCAAATATTGAAAATAAAAGGTTTGAATGTATAAATCTCTAACAACAAAAACATATGTATTTTTGAAAGGCAAACTGATAGCTTACAGTTAACTGCTTTGGACAGAACTTTGAAATAGTGAAAAATGATATAGGTACAGTCATTAGTTGCGATGGATGAATAGACCAAGAGATATAGAACTGAATAAGAAAAGCTAATGACATGTTCTTTGAAATGCTGCAGCACTGATAGGGAAGCAAGTAGTAAGCAAAGAAACAAAGAGATGACGATGCAAATCTGCATATCTTCTTTATGAGTCAGACAGTTGGATGATTATTAAGCTGATTATCCACCAAGGTGGAAGTGAGAAGGCAAATGAAAAGAAAAACCCTATATGACTACACAAGGAATAAAAACATTCCTGCCACTCTGGGAGTGAGATATATTATTGAGAAGTCCTTGAGGAACAACCAGGTGAAGTGGTATAACAATGTTTGTAGGATGGGAGATGCTTGAAAGATCCTCAGCCTGTTGGCATATGAGGAATATGAGGATAATTATAATTTAATACGTCTATTTTCTGTTAAAAGACTTTGAATCTGTACTTGAAGTTAGATTTTATAATTTTACTAATTTTTAAAGTATAATACTATTACCACAATTGAAAGGATATTTCTCTCATATAATTTTTAATGTTTGAAAATTCCTGTATTAAAAAATATTCATGTATATCAAATGCACTCAAAACAATACAAAATTATAGTAAATAAAACAATAACAAATTCTAAGTGAGAAAAATGTATATGTAATGAATAAACATAAAATTTTAAAAACAAAAGAAAAATTCCACTTTCAAGATCTGTAATTTCTAAAATTTCAATCTTGATGATAATGACCCGCTACAAGAGATGCACTAAGGCTACTTCATGCCTAGCAGCACTAAGAAAAAACAAATATAACAATAAAAGCATAAATATGTTGAAGCTGTACAAGCAAAAAGGTTACCTTGTACATTTATATGTATATTATTTTATTTTTAAATATTCCTACTTTATTGGCCGAAATTTTGGCACTTAATAAACTAGTATATTGCCTTACTGTATCATTTCTGACCGCATCCTCAATTAACTACTGCTTGATTGATTATTTGGTTTTTATTTTAGGGACGCTATATGATAAGGAACGGGACTATTGACTTAAAGATGATGCTGAACACAATGCCTCCTGTGGCCGACATGCAGGACTATTATTGGAAATTCAGAACACAACTGTTCTCTCCTGACAAGGAGGAGCTAATGTGTGTAACCAGCGGAGGAAGACTACTCAAGTTCAGGAAGAATTGAAAAATCAATATTAATTGTGTGAAAAATGTATTGTTTTCTTGTGCCCAGAAAATAAAATCCTCCTATCAAGTATTTTTGGTAGATTGAAGAATAAATATGAATTTAAAATTTGTCCCATCCTTTTATTCATGAAGGCTTCAATATAGGTACATATTCTATTCTATTGAAAGTTTGTTTTTTTTGTTTCTTTTTTACAATATTCCTTTAAACAATTATTCCATTTATTTCGTTTATTCATCATGTTTTAGATTATATAGTCCATTATCAAATGTTAATCTTTAATTTTATGTATCAATCATTTTGTGTACAATTCAGTATAATATTAATATTAATTAATCATTAAAAATGGATTAAATAGAAAAAAAATAGTTCAAACATTATTAAAAATATAAATGTTTTCATTAAAGGAATAAGTTCTGATAATTTTATGATGAATTATTATAGTGCTATAATGAATTGAGTGCAAAATGATTGATTTATGAAATTTTAGATTGCCATAAGATGATATACAATATAGTCTGAAATGTCATTAATAAACAGAGTAGTTGAATGAAGATATACTTTTATAAAAAGAAAAAAAAAACTTTCTATATGATACAATATTAACATGAATTAAAACATTATTTATCCTTAAAATGAATTTATAATTTTTGGGAACTTTTGAGGGAGAATATATGAAGATAAGTCCTATTTTGATAATTTTCAAACCTAAAACATAGCTAAATTTTAGTTATAAAAACGTATAAATATGTTCATCAAAAAATAAAAAAATCAAGTAATGTAAATATATATAATATTAATCAAAAGTACTAAGGAAAAAACCTTAGGAACCACATTAAGCCAACCTTTTTCAATATCAAATTATAACAAAAACATCACAGTTTTATTATATATCTATATATATTTCACATTTTTGTAACATTTAGTGCATTGCTACTCAACCATCATCCCAGTCAACATATTTCAAGCTACTCCTGAAATCAAGTTTGGTGATCTCAGTAAATAATTTACTGGGAGTAAGCAGAATTTTCAATAAACTATCAGAAATACTTCCAGGAGTTGTATGTTTGAAAATATGTTGACTGGAGTGAAGATGAAAATGGTCAATAGAATAAACTTGAATGGTTATAAAAATGTGAAATATATATATAGATATGGAATTGCACACTATTTAATAAGAACCATCACTTTCAACGTTGCTCAACAGAGAGGGGTCCTGAAGATTGTCAAAAATATTGTATGATGTTGATTTATTTGTCGTTTATGAATCATATAAAAACTATTTCAATTGTAAATGTATAAATAAAATAAATAAAAAACAAACCAAAGAATATTATTAAAATTGTATTCAGTCTGTGGTAAATAGTCTAGTTTAAATAAATAGAGGGATCTGAAAATATAATTTTGTCAGTAATAGAATCAAAAAATTATTAATTATTATTCTTTCAGGAACTGTTAACATTTATTTATTTCAACAATTTGTATTTGGTGATTACAATATTAAAAATCAAGAGTTATTAAATTGGACAAATTAAGCTACCAAGAAGCACTCAATGCTTCTCTAAATTGACTAAAGACATGAGTGAATAAAAATTCTAAGTGAGATTTTATGAAAAATAGGGGTTTTTGCTTGGAATAATATTCTAAATAATCCTTTTTACATGGCACATTGTTTAATTTTCCTAAAGATTAAATTTTGACAGTTTGCATACGTTAAAAATTGATTTTTTCATTCTAAAATGATGATAAAAAATCATTTGCAGATCATAACTGAGCCGCGGGAGAATCCGGTAACATATATTTCTGAATATTTGTTGTTACAACTATTTTATTAATTATCTTTCCTGATGTTTCAGTGTGAGTTAAAAGATTCAAACAATAAAAGTGACTTAAAATGCACTTTTAAGGTACTTGATTTTCAGGTATTTCACTATCACAGTGATAATGGGAAGCATTTAGCTCAATTTCCGGCTTAGTGGTGTGCAGAGTACTATGGGTTGGGAACCATTGTTTTAAAATAAAGATCTCTAACGGCTTTGTTTTATTTTTGATCAGTAACTAGGGATAAATGTTTAGTATATTTCTCAAAATAAAACTTTGGTCTGTTTTAATCCTATAGCTAATAAAAAATAAATAAATAAATGAAAAAAATGTGTATTTTATTTTTACAATGTGGGTGTAATTTTTATTTAAAATTACTTCTTTAACAAGCTCACAAACTTTTTTTTTCATTGCTGAGTGTTCAGTTTGTACTTATTGATTATTTATGAACAATTGGTACAAATAAGACCACAAAAGAAAGCTTGACAAATTTGTATCTGTATTATCACTTGATTAAAAGGCAGAAAAAAAAGAAAGATAAAAACTGTTAAACTTATATTAGTTCATTTAATATCACTTTAGATCATTTATAGGAGATGAGACATCTTCAATTTAAATTACAAAATAGATTATTTAAAGATTATTACTTGACTGTATGTAATTAATTGAAGGAAGATGGTCTAGATATTTGAGCAGGCTAAAATGAAATAAAGGCAACACTGACTTAGGGAAGTATAGCTGGAGAAGGTTACAATAGAGAGAAGAGGATTTCCTCTGCTACATTGTCAAAAGGCCCACTGCTTTTATTACCTAATAAGCCTACAATTCTTTCCCGAAGAACATTGGGGCACAATGATATCAGCAATGGTGATGATCCTATAATGTTTGAATTCTGGAGATGTGGTTACCTTTTTATACATTGCATAGTACTATTCATACGTCCATTCTCTTCTTTAGAGTGTAGAGGCCTTATTTTGACTTGCTCTTTCTTGCTTAGATGAAGTTTTGAGCATTAATTTTACCTATGCTATGTATTTAGTTCTATGTGCTTTGTTTATTTCAAATTATTTTATTCAATAATATTAGATGTATAAAATAAACTCTAAAAACTTGAATAAACATTAACCTATTGGTTGGCAGGTGCATTTCTTTTGCATTACTCATTAGAGGGTGGAAATAATTTTCCGATTAGAAAAACCAAAAGTTGGAAAAGATTAATTATTAAAAACTTCTTATGTCGATATACATTTTAAATATTATTGAGGTGGCATATTTTCTATAAAAGTATAATTCTTTAGCTCATGAAAAATCTAAAGGTAAATTCTGACAACAATTTTAAAGCTTTATCAGTAATATTTCTTTTTAGCCCAATATAGTCATATAGCTCAGAGGGAAAAAGTAAAAATTTGGTTCTTAGGGTGCAATAAATATTGGTTCACACAGGCAGAAATCAAAATCAGGCCTGTTGGAGACCCTTACCCCAACGTGCTTGGTGATCATGTCCTCATCAGTATTGTATTCAATCATAATTGATACTAAACTTTTTTATTGTTACAAAATATGTAATCATGTTTTTTATTTCAAGATGGTGGTAGGCCATAAAGTGAAACAGTGGCCATGAATGTATAATTCCTAACGAATTGACCCTGTTTTATGATGTTAAATACAATTTAAATTGAGCTGAAATTCCATGCTTTCATACTAAAAGTAAGTAATTTGATTTTACACAAAAACAAGTTAAATAAAAGTTATTAAAGAATATGATCCTAATTTTAGTTTTTTTTTAAGTTTATACTTAGAAGATCATTTTAATATCTGTGGGTCATGCTCCGAATTTGATTCTATTTAACTGTCACTTTATTAGTATTAACACAGCTAAAATGACAACAAAACGGAACATAAAACGTAATATGAAATGTCAAAATGAAATATTTTTTTTAACATGTTCTATAAACAAACACAACATGTTTAATCAGGGTCAAAAGGAACAATAAGAAAATGTTAGCACTATTTCATCTGATATAGAGGAACTGACTTTTTTCTTCTTCTAATTTTACTGCAAAAGAAAGTAGTGAAATTGACTTGTAAAGTCTCTGCCTCAGCTTTGTGACAGTGCTAGGGACGACAAAACAAACATTATATATTTTTTTATAACTCAACAACAATCAATGATTATTGAAATGTTGGTCTCAAGGAGGATGTGGATAACAGAAAAACATAATAATTCACCAATTAATTAATTTAATATCCAAAATAGTCTCAACACTATATATTTATTTATTTGTCCTACGTTTCGGCCCTTCCAGCCATCCTCAGGGACATCTAAACATTTAACAGCTT
>NW_027104696.1:848416-850286 GCF_000696795.3 Halyomorpha halys | reverse complement strand
GGAATATCTATATCTGTGAGATTCACTACTAAATCCATTTCATTCAATTTCTCATACTTATTTACAATGTTCTGTTTAGTAGAATTAGTATGGTATTTAAATTGTATAAATTGAAATAATATAATTAAAAATAATAATTCACATTCAGATAGTTGATTATTATCAAAGCATTATTAAGAAGGTACAGGAATTAGAGAATGACCCATATACGTTGTATGAAGTTTATTGAATATATATAATAAAAAGAATTAATTTTTAAATGTTATATTTCGAAATGAAAGAAATTATACATAAGTTTTATTTTTGAAGTTTTAAAACATTTTAGTTTTATCTTTTACCGCTAGATAGATGCACCAGAACCATTGTATTAGAGCACCTCTAGTGGCATGATCAGACACTAATTCATCAGGAGCTGCTAAAAGAAATATTAAGCTATTATGCTGCATGATTGTTTTAATGATCATCATTAAATTTAGATGAAACTACAATGATAATAATTTATTTCTAAAAAAAAATATTGAAAAATAAAACAAAAATTAGGTTACATCGATAGATTATTATAAACAAAATTTGATGTCAATAGCTTTACCAATATTAATCTTTTAATACTAAAAAATAAGAAATAATAGAAACCAAACCTACGACTTTTAAACAACTAATTCCAATTGATGTAAGAAGATATGAGAATAAGGACTTAAGTCTGGTTACTCTTAATTTGGGAAGATTACAAATATAGTCAGTAAATTTTGCTTGAAAAGGTTTCTTCAGCTTTTATAATGTATTTTTTTTATTACTCCAAAGAGGTTTTTTAAATGGATATATAACGAAGTTTGCTGTAAAACAGATCATCCAGTCAGAATAAAGTGGTCTTACTAAAGAATTTTTATTGCATTATTTTGTATTTTCAAAACTAAGAGATATAACCAAAAAACTGAGTGAAACCTGCAATTTTTTTTTCCAAGACTCCCATTGGAAGCCTACAATTGTTAAATTTATAAAAAAATTATACAAATTAAATCTTGAAAGTTTCATTAAGGATAAAGTATTGTAAAAATTTAAACTATTACAAAATTATCATTTTAGTAGAGCCATTTTTTTTTATTTGAATACGAAAAAGTTTATTAAAATGTATAATAAATAAAGGCTTTCATGTTAAAAGAGGAGGATGGAAAAACAAATAAAAAAATCTTGATAGGTATCATAGTTGTAATTTAAAATTTAAATCAGTTGTTGTCCACGGCTAATGATGGATTTTTTCTGTTATCTTGATCTGAAATTATTTTTTTGTTGTAACACTTTGAATGACTTCATTTCTGTTTCCAACACTCATTAGCAGTTTTGTTGTAGATAAAGTGGAAGAAAAATAAAATTCATGATATTCCAAAATAAAAAAACAAAAAGAAAAAACACTTGAGCGAATCCCATTAGCTTGTGAGGCACACCCATTGATACTAATCCAAATGATTAATGATGTTGCCTTGTGAATCGTTTCGTTCTTGTTAATAAATTCCTTGTTATATTTCTTTAAAAATGTGATTAATTATATTTAATCTTATTTATTGCCAGTATAAATAATTTAAAGTATCCACAATTGGCATGTTTATGCAGGGTGTATCAGGATCATTGGACCATAGGTCAGGGTCCAGTTTTATAATGAAAGCTAATAGTATTAGTCCATAAATGAAAGTTTACAAACTACATAATACAAGCACTGATACTTTTTGTTTCATAATGAAGATGACTATCAGTTATAGTATATGAGTTTAAAAGTATAAAATTTTATGTCACAGAAATTGAACTAAGTGCAAACTACAAAACTTTAAGTAACATGGCCAGGGAGGTTGTTCTAGAACCTACTTAAAAAAAAAAA
>NW_027104696.1:820915-848298 GCF_000696795.3 Halyomorpha halys | reverse complement strand
TGAATTAAAAACCCCTTTCAAATAGCTTCAACAAAGGCAATTCTACTTGCTATCAAGTAGAATGTCTTAAGTTAAATAGTTTTTTAGTTACATTGGGTTGTAAAATAAGTTCGTAGCGTTATTGAATATTTCAATTTAATCCTCTCTGTGTTTATAAAATCATGTTTACATGGTTAATAATGTTTGCATATTCTATAGAAGGATTAGTTAAGTTTTAATTGCTGCAAAGACGGTTAACAAAATTTGCAGTGTGTATGGCGATGATGCCTTTGGAGGAAGCACCGTCCGTAAGTGGTTTGCTCGGTTCAGAACCGGAAATTTTGACTTGGAAGACGCAAAGCGCTCGGGTAGTCTTACAACTGTTGGTGATGACCAAATTCAAGCATTGGTCTCAGACCACCCTCATTCTACGACATGGGATATCACAGAAACGCTTAAAATATCTCATGCAAGTGTCTCATAATCGCAAAGGCATAGTTTTCTATCATGATAATGCCCTTCCTCACGTGTCTTTGCAGACCCGGCAGAAATTATTGGAGTATGGCTGGGATGTGATCCCCTACCCACCCTATTCAACAGACCTTGTCCCGAAAGATTTTCACTTATTTCAGGCCCTTCAAAACTCTCTGAACGGGAATCAGTTTAATTCGCTCAAAGACTGCAAATTCGAGGAGTTCATTGCGCAAAAATCTAAGAAGTTCTGGGAGGATGGAATTAAAAAATTACCTGAAAGATGGCAACATACAAAAGATGAAAATGGGTCATAATAATGGAGTATAATTGATTAAAGATATTTACAAGAATTTGAAGTTTTTATTGAAATCTCCAGTAAAAAACGCTATGAACTATTTTACAACCCAAAATTTTTATTTTTACAAAAATAAAAATACAAAAAGTCGGAAAAGATAAGCGCATCCCATCAAGCTACTGCCCAATCTTTCTTACAAGTTTTTTCGGCAAAATAATGGAGAAAATGGTCGATAGGAGATTAATGTTGGTCACAGAAAAAGTTATCCTCATACAACTATTCCAATCGGGATTTCAAAAAACGCCGATGAACAATGGACCGCTTGGTAACGTATGTTCTTAGCCTATGTAATGAGTCCGAACAATCACCCCTTTTTGTTCACAAGAATAAAATCAGCCATAATCTACACTTTAAAATTATATCCACAGACAGAACATCCGAAACGCAAATATATTTTCAACTCTGACTTTTCTAACAAACAAAATTCAACACTTCCGTTATCAGAACGTCCTTTATTATTCATATATACGTATTCATATATACGTTGATAAGTTTTCTATCAAAAGTTAATATCCACTATTGAAAAATACTGGATGTTAAATAAAAATTCTACATTAAACAACATTGTTTAGTTTATTTCCAAATTTAATCTTTTGTAAACTTATTTACATGGAATGCTCCCATAAATTTTTTTAAAGAATAAATTTTCAAAAATGGAGATATTAGATTTTGATAGTAAAGTCATTTGTTTATTTATTAAAGGTGAAAAAGTTTAAATTCATTATTAGCATCCTATAAAGTCTAAAATTAGATGGGTGCTACTTCTAAATTTTGTGATTCACTTAGTACAGAAATCTCCAAATTTGTTAGCTTCCCTGGTTTCTTCCCCAGTATTTATAAGCGTTCATTCAAAGGAACATCTTACATTGCACTGGATGTTTTGGTTTTCCTTAATAAAATTTTCTTTTCAGGGTCGTTACTTTTATTGCATGGGAAATACAACGGTGAAAAAAAAACCTTTATGTATAAGGCATTTTGTTAAGGGGAGCTAAGATGAGCATTTAAAGAAAATATTTTTATTTATAAAAAAAAATTAAATTGTAGAGGGACCAATATTGTGTTTTTCTCTTTTATAGTCCCTGAGAAAAAGGTTTAGTGTTTAATTTCAGTTGAGATGAAATAAGAAATATTTCTGTTGTTAACACAATACATTTAGCCAGAAAACAAAGTTTTAAATTAATTATAATAACAGAAACACAATATTTGAAGGATAGACTGATTAAAAGAGAAGAACTAAAAATTATACTTTTTAGCACCACAGCCGAAAATAAAACTAATGAAATAGGCAACAAAACTAGCATCTAAGTCTTACTGTTGTTCACATAAATACACCTGGGAAGGTAATTCACGATAATTCAATTACCACTATCGATGGTGTAAACTTCTCAATGCGTGATGTCATGTACAGTTCGGCTCCTCTCATTTCTTAACTTGTTTAAATCCGCAACAAAGATACCTCAAATCTGCATTTTCTCCACACCTCTACTTCTGTACCTATGGGTTATTTTATTAGTAAAACTGATATGTTTTCTAGGTTTATACTGGATCGAAATTATTCCGTACACTGTAGGAAATATTTTCTTTCACAACACTTTTTAAATTTAAAAGTATTCTGCGAAGATATAGAGTACGATAATTAATCAAACGAGAGATTGCTTGTTGCCTGTCGTATCCAACCCGACGTAACATCCGATGGGAATGCAGATCTGGATGCGGGTACACAGGCCGCAGATCCGTAGATAACTCGTAAGAGCGATGTAAGCCTGATGAGAGTTGATATATATACATATCGCGGTACTTAATGCATTCATGTATGTCTGCGTGGTCTGTCAGTCCTCTCCATAGTGATTGATAGACTGGACGAAGATCATCGACCTGGAAACATCTTGGGGAACCTTAGGGTTCTCGAAGTACACTTGAATTGGTGAATGTTAAAAAGGGCCGTCCTCCATTAAATTTGGTTATGTGAGTTATCTTGATGGATGATGTATCGTTCCGGTGGATGCAAAAAGTAACGTTCTCCGATGGGTTTGTGGACATAAGTTGGCCCTTTTTTTTTTTGTACCACCCTATTTGATCTTCCACCATAGTAGAGAGTTAAGTTTTCATTTTTTGGACCACCACAGAAATAAAAGTAGAGTCCCCAGGCCGGATTCGAATCGATCCTGCTTCATTTCCAAGGTTGCAGTTTAAAAAATAATATTTAATAAAGAGACAAAAAAAAAGGTAATAAAATATGATTATTTTAATACACAATACCTGAGATTTTTTTTTTTAATGTTAGTAATAAGTTTTTGTTTCTGTGTAGGTTTTTAATGAAAGTGTTTTATTCATTTTAACTTCTATTTTGATTTTCTTAATTCATTTTTAATTTTGTTAAGTTGACAAATTTAATTGATTTTTCTCTATATCTTAGTAATAAGATTTTTTCACAATATGTTAATAGTTTAATAGTTTTTTTCGAAATTCACTCCATAATGATTTTCTCCCTTCCTTTATGAATTTATTTTTGTTTAAGAAAATTAATATCTATATAAATTTCATACATTTTTATTAATGTTGTAGCGTTGATCTAGGGTAGAAACAACCGAAGGGCTCATTTTCGGTTTGAGAATATTGCCGTGGAATAATTAAAGTACAAAAGAGCTTTTATGGATAATTTCTGTTGTTCTTCGTGAGAGAAACTTTATCTTTGTCTGAAATAATGACTCACCAAGGTCACTAAGTTGTCACCAAAGTGTTTCTTCCTGCAGTAATTGCTCTTTAGAACCAGCTGATTCAATCTTTGATGGTTTATTTTTATTTGAAATTTCTCACGTTTCTTTTTTTTTTTTTTTAAATCGACTTATTCAACAAAACATCTATTAACATTACGTAAAACTGAATGTACAATTTTAAGAACACAGGTATTTTTTATAATAAAAGTCAAGAACTTATTGTTGATATTTTAGTTAATCCATTTTTAAATATTTTACCTAAACCATCATAAGTGTTTTGTGAAGGTTCCCTTTGAAACCCCTTCACTTTGTAATTATTTTTTTAAATATTAAATTAAAAAAAAAAAAACCCTGAAGGGTAAGAAGGTGCAGTACTTTGTAAGGAAATAGTGTTACTACACCAACGGTTGTGCAAGGAGATGATTTAGACAGAATCACGCTCGACCACCAGATTCTAACCTGATTAAGGTACCCACTTTATGAGATTAGGTGGACCCCGGAGGGCTCCCGAACTCACAGAGCTGACTCACTGCAGATTCGAACCAGGGTCCTTGGCGTTGCACAGTGCCTTACCAAAGGTCTACTCACTCCCATAGTTTTTTAAAAATAAAAATATCAAAATCTGTATCAAGGTTGTGTATATTTGCTAAAGTTTGAGCCCTAATAGAGGTCTTTAAGTTGAGTAGTTTCCGAGACAGTTTTTTAAAAAAACATATTTTTCCAAATAACAATAAATCAATATTTTGTCAATGAATTTTGGCAAATGTAGAAATTACTAAACCAACGAAACGAAAACGATCATTAAATACTTTACTTAGATAGTTCATGGCACATTTACCAAGCTTAGATTAGAGTGTTAATAGGGATTTTGTATCTCTAATAGTTCTTAAGATATTCTTCATCAAAACTAATTTTTATTTTCCAATTAAAAAGGTCAGCATTTTATTAATTTATTTTGGCAAACATCTCATGAATTATTTGAAGGGCAGATGCATATTAGTACCCAAATTGAAGCTGATAAACGTACCGTGAAGTAGTTCGTAATGAATATCTCTGTAATGAATTTTTTTTTTTTTTCTGACCTCCTAGAAAAATAAACATAAACAAATTAAATATATACAATAAAAATGAATAGTAGCTGTTTGAAATATATCTGCCACAATACATTCACATAATACGGTATTGTGGTAAACATGTTTGGGAAAAAAAATTGAATTTTGATAAAATATATTTCAGGAACCATTAGAAGAACAAATGTTTATTAAGATTTGTCCTTCATGGTTATTTCTCTAGGGGTATTGGATTCTATAATATCAGCCTAAATAGATTCAGAAAATGTCGACTTCTTTTTATTTGGAAAGATTTATTTTTTTGAAAAACCGTTTCACGAGAACCATTGAACGTAATGAGGCCTTGAGGCTTAAATTTCATTAATTTTTGTCTAGTTTAATAATGATTTTAACATTTTATTTTTGAGTGGTAGGTATATTTGAAAATGTTGATCATTGATTGGAAAATTAGGTTTGCCACAATTTTATTATCTATCTTTTTTTTTTTTTTTTTAAATAATCTGTCTCAGGAAGAAGGTTTCTGCATATTTACAACTCACAAGACTTCTTTTTTAATCTGAAAAAAAAATTAAGCGGGTGGCAAAAAAATAGCGTTTTGGACTTTTGCAAGACTTTATGTGAGTGTGTCAATAAGGTACCGTTGAACGTAGAAGAAATTGATTGCAAGCTTCCCTCAGCGAAAATTAATTCTACACAGAAACCTATATCTACTCTACAATTTGGGAAATTTCTATTAACGAGCGTCCCTCATAATGAAAAACGCTCTAATCGGGAATCTTATGAAGATCCAGAAAAACTAAATACAGATTTAGTGATTTTGTATTCTTTTATTGCAAAACTACTCCACTTTAACAATTTAGCGCCCCATCAGAACTTTTTTCTCCTCTATAACGGACAGAAGTCATAAAATATATGTTTACAAATTCACAATTCCAGAATTATGTTTGTTGGTATTTTTTTTCCCCGAATATATTTCAACTTTAGTGAAAATTTATTTTGTATAAAAAGTTTGTATTACGTATCTTAGATATGTGAATATGTAGTTACTTCATTAGAAATTAATTCATAGGACAAATTACTAGGAAACTATACTTTCTTTTTTTAATGTACATACATAATTAAATACTTAATTCATTCCAAGAATTTTCTTATGTAGGTTAGGAATATTAGGAGTTACTTAGGATTTTCGCAGACTGAAAAATATATATCTATTTTCTTCAAAACAATGGTTGAGACAAAATGTTAATAGAATAAAAGGTTTTTTTTAAAAATTAAATAAAAAAAAATCTTGTGACTGATTTTTTTTCGGGTTTGCGAGGTATCGCAACTTTAGAGATATGTTTATAATTCTATTGTTCCATTTTTGTGTTTGTACTTAATTATTTTCCTAGTACATGTTCCTTATATAAATATTGAACTGTAATTGGTAACCGGTTAGCAATACTAGAATAGTTTGGAAAAATTAACATGATAGTGTTTGAAATATATATTACATAATATAAATAATGGGGTACTATTATATTATAGAGAATATTGCTTTATTGCACAGTTCATACACTACGTAATAATGAGAGTACAAGTGCCCATGGAGCAAGGCCGGAAAATCTTAGGTAATGATTTTTTTGTCGTCTTCCCATCTTTTATTATGTAACGACCGAAAAATAAAAAGGAACAAATTATGAAAAACTCTGTCCTCAGACTTTTCCTCTTATTTTCCTAATTTTCAAGAACAACAGTTTTTTTTATTTCCTCGTTTTGCCGACTTTATTCGTCCATTGAGGACCTGTGTTGCAGTCCATCATTGTCTTCCTTCTTTTATCCAAGTTTTTCTTGCCTTTTTATATACAATATAAATTATAACCTTTTTTTTTTTTATTATATAATTTATATAAAGAAAGAACCATGATAAAAATATGTATTTTTTCTATTGATCTTGAAAAATATATTGCTTTGAATTGTACACTTGTGCTTCAGGTATTGACATTTTTCCCTTAAAAGCTTTATTGTGTTGTTCACATATTTTTTTAAATATTTCTTTATTACTAGATCGGCCTGACGGGTCTTTTACATTTCTTATATCAATTTAATAGGCTTATATTAATCATTAATGATTTTAGTTTCGTACAGAAGACATCTTTAACTATTTACAATGAATGGTATTGAATAAATGATAATAATAAATTATTAAAAAAAAATACATTAAAAAATTATAATATTAATTATGTAATAGAAAACCGACAGAAAAAAACAATTACTATTTATAGAATTCACCGGATAAATAAAAATAATTAAAATGAAGGCTTAGAGACCAGAAGGTTCAATGCCGAGACTACCAATCGCTGTCTACAAAGATCTGTCCAGTGACTCCCATCCAAACACAAATATATCAGTTCAGTGTTCCCGCAATCCTCCCACCTACACTTCCATCTACCGCTCGTACGTTTATTCATCGGTGAACTGAGCCGAACTGGAGTGTTTATTAACATTTTAGCGCTCTTTCTGTTAAATGCCCTACAACCTTACATATCCATTTTATTCGCTGCAATACAGTAACCTAAATTATATTTACTTGGTGTAGTTCTCTCAATTCAGCGTTGTGTAGTCTTCAAAATTCTCCGACTAACTCCTCCTTTTTCGGTCCTGATATTTTAGGCGATATTTTATTTTCAAAAACCTTAAGGCGCTGTTCTGTGCTTAGAGTAAGATGCTACGTTTCACATCCGTAAAGAACAGTAGGAAGGATAATAGTTAAGTAAATTCTAACTTTTATGTTTCTAGACAGAAGGCTCAAGGTGAGCAATTTTGAAATTGAAAAATCACGAAATTAATAACTAACGTATATAATGAAAAAAGTATTTAAGAAAAATAAAGGTGAAAAATAATAATAATAAAAACTATAAATACTGAGTTCATAGCAAAATGTCTTGCATCAGTCTAGACTGCAGTTATCGGGAAGAGGTTGGATTGCCTATGTCGTAAGCCAATAGACCTTTAATTGCTGGTATCTCGATTTAGAAGCTGGGAAAGGGATTTTGAATAACCTAAAGATGGATTTATCTATTATTTTAATAGTAGTTTGCGATGAAATTGGCCATTTACAAACTAAAGCGCATCTACTGTGATTCTTATTTCCCACTTTTTAAAAGAATATAATTTTTTTTTCATTTCGTATAGGATGTACTGTACCACTGAGTTCAAATCAGTAATAGACTTACTGTAGTTTTCTGGATGAGAATGCTTGTATCCGTTTTAATCTAAAAAAAAGAGATAATACAGTGTTGTCAATCTTACAGTGTAGTTTAAAATAGTTTTAGTTAGTGTTAGTTTAAAATTTATTTGATGATTCCAGATAAAGCAGCGATCGAGGTGAACTGCAAGCTTTATCTTTCTGCTTTAATGGCACGATTCCATTGTAATTTTTTACCGTTGAGAATCAGTTCAGGTGGCTCGTAAGACCTTTTGAGGTAAATTTTTGAATGTTGAAACTGATAATACATTCGGTAAAGTATCATTTAAATATCAGCAAGCTATGCATTCCCTATCTCCTCCAGTAGGAGTACATATAAATTAGATCTTGACTTGTAGTCGCTTGTTGCATCCAATGCATTCGTTTTTTATTTACTAATTAACTTTATACTTCTGTTTTCAATTATAGAAAATAGAATAAGTAGCATCCAGTTAAATAACTGATGGCTATCATCAATCATCTTCAATTGTCTAGTTATAACGTATGAGGGCCATCGAAGGAGTCCAACGAGAACAATCGGAATTCCTCAGGGTTGAGAAATAGGTCCCTTCTTGTTTGGAGCATTCAGCGAGGAGGCGCTAACTTATATTGTTCTCTCTGTGCCTAATTAATCCGTAGGTAGTCTCGTGTCGTTCCATTGTCGTCTCTCAATGAGACAATAACCAATGGGCGTTACAGTTAGAAAAAAAAGAGTTTTTGAGATATGACTTTTGAACGAGGATCTGTTTTCAGATTGAAATGTGTGTTCGATTGTCTTGAAGGATGAGTATGTGGAAACGAAATGACATTTAGAACAATAAGACTGTGCATCTATACTGCGCCATTGTGATTGCCCTACACAGATAGTAATGTATTTTTTTTTTTTAATAAATGAACAATTTCTTTATTTACAGTTAGTGGTACTAAAACAAAATTTTTAACTGGTTTATTGTTTTAAAATATACTCCAAAAAATCTTAGTTTATGTACACCTAAACTTTATTAGTTTCGTTCGCTTGGATTGGTAAAAATGACCAATTTCCCACGGTTGCAATGGACTTGTGAAGTTTTGGACAAAATGATGAAGGAATCCCTGAAACGTATAACGAATCTGAACCGAAAGGTAAATTCCGACGGGTAGACCATGACGTTGGTTGGAGGATTGAGTTGAGTAGAAGAATTGGATTTTGGCAGGCGTAGCCATAAAACTTTTCGTTCCGTTGAGCAATATAAATTTTAAAAAATAAACCGGAACATCTGTCATATTTCATTCCGCATATAAATCATCTTTATTGTCATTTCGTGGAATGTGGTCGTACGAAATAAAAATACAATAGCAAGCCCACAATCTATATCAACTACGTCGTAAATTTTCCAGCTCGCAGACTGAACAATACAGTTCCTATTTCACAATCCTGATTGTTATTAGAACGGACTCCATTAATTAGCGATATAGAACTTATAATAAGAAGGCTTTACATAACTGAGTCAGAGGCGGCGAGGTAGGAGAGGCGTGGGCGCCAACGCCCTTGCGAATTCTAAAGTGGGTTCGTCATCCTTCGCCCACTTCCAACCCAGGCACCGTAGGCCGTGATATATCACTGCTAATGTACTCCCGGTCGGATACATAATGCTGATTTATCCTAACTGTATCTGTCCATCTGTAAATAGCGATAGCGAAATGTATATGTGTAGTATAAATTGTAGGAGAAACTAGGCAATGACATTGTCATTTGAAGGTGTTAAAAGTTTTTCCAGGTATCGATACACAAAAGTGAGCAAAGGGAATACTCAAGTTTTCTTTTTTTGAGGTAGGTCAGTACTAAATGGGACCATCTTGATTAAAAAACCTAATAATTAATGAGATTAAAAACTAAATATATCGTGTTTCATTGAAAGATTATAACACTCAATGTCATAGTTCCTTAAAAATAGTGGAAGGACTTCTTTTATTCTTTTTCTTGGCGTGAAGTAGGTACTGTGCGCATAAAAAAGATTTGTCTGATTAACAAACCTAACATTTTAGCATTTATTTAAAACATTTGAACAACAAGAAGAGCACGGGCTGCTGAGGAATGCCCCATTGTTAGCGAAGGTTAGGGGGTATCTAGTAACGAACACTGAGGGTCAAGAGAGGTCCAGTACTGGAGTGTATCTGCACCACTCTGTGCTGCTTAGCGGATCTGTGCTCTCTTCTATTATAAATAACAATTTTTTTGAATCAGAATATAAATTGGAACTCCAATAGTCGCACGCTATCTGAAATATTTATAAGAAAGATTTTTGAGTGTAGTTTGGGACTCAAAAATTCTGCAATCGCCAAACTCCTGCTATTCTTCTAGCCTTAGGAGGCTATGTTCCCACAAAAAAAATAATATTAAGAGTATAAATATACATATTTTTAGTTTTTCAGAACTTTTGTTTGACATACTTAAATTAGATTTTTTCCCGCTAATTTTGGGTGTTACATACACAATTTTAGGATAATAAATAGAATAGTTTTCAAGAAAAATATTATTTTATTTCTTTTCTGGGGGGCGTTAAAAGTCAGTGGGGTAGCCCAGCGAGTAAGGTGATGTTAATCTCTCCGCGGCCTCGGTTCGAATCCGGTTGTTTCAGATAATTATTTGTTCTATTATATTAACCGTGAGTCGGCCCTGTGGGTTCGTGAGCCCTCCTGAGTTATACCAAGCCTCTATAAATTGGTATCCTCAACTAGTCCTCAGAATCATGGACAAATGACTTCCTTGCGCAACCGTTGTTCGGGAAATAATAATTCATTACTAAGTTCTGAGCTCCTAAAACTCCATGGACTGTAGCGGTACAGGGTGGGCGTTAAAGGTGTGCTTTCCTATGGATAGCGTTAAATAAAAAAAAAAATAACAAGAACTATTTTTGTATAGATTAGTTTTGTATTGTAGATATTTTCTTTAAATATTTTCTATTTCTATTTCTCTCCAAATGATTGGCTATAATATTTCAAGAGATGTTTTTCTATTGTATGATGATTTTTTTCGTTTGGTTCAAGAAATTTAGTTTTAAAAAACATTTTTTATTGCAAACAGCATAAGGGGAACCACCATTAATAATTTAAACTTCACAAGTATTGTTGATTTTGAGATAAAGTGACCAATAAACACGTACTGTGCTGTTATATTATACATAAACGCTCTTACCCAAGACCTCTATCAGGTTCGCACTGATTGCCTCTAGATTCCCAGCCAACTATTAATTACGATGAGATATGATACCGGACCCTTCGAAGAAGACCATTGAGCCCAGCTCGCAGTCCATCTTGGCCGAGGTAATTAAGTCCTCTTTGTCTCGTCCTCAGGTTCACTGGCTCCTTATCTTCAAGAGGTCCTTTACTCTCCTCGCCATTGTCTTTGCCGAACAAAGTCCTTCCACCATCATTTAGCCAAAGTAATTATGTTTACAAAGCCTCATCGCTTATAAGGCACTGCGATTGGGAATGCGCGTCTCATCTTCAGTAATCTTTCTAGAATCGAGAGGAATGCCTTTGTTTCTAGTCGCTACAAAGATAAGCTTGTATAAACAATCGTTTATTTTTCTTTGGAGAATGTATAGTCTGGTGTTTGTGTGAACTGACTCGATAGGCAAACTGTTAATGATAATTCTCTTGTTTTTTATTAATTTTTTCTCCCATTTTCTTTATCTCCTTCAACACATTTTACAATTTATTATAAAATTATATGATTAGACTTAATTTTAAGATTACATTTAATTATTTTTTTACGGGAAACTATAATCCTCTGATGAGTAGAACTCGGGCCAGAGTTTAATACCCTTTCGTGAGTTACTCTTTCTAAATCTAATCATTAAATTAATTAAGTCTTCCTTATTTAATTATTTATTTCTTATTCAAAAGGTATCTATGAGATATTTTTTAACTATTTTTATAAATATTTGTTTTTATATCATATCGATCCACTACCTTGGACTACATCTGGACAAACGACTAACTTGGAATCCTCATACAAGACTGAAAAGAGAGGAAACTGCAAATCTATAGCGGCTAGTACAGCACTTACTAGACAAACGGTCTAAGTTTCTAATTCATTACAAAGGACTGATCTACATGACTGTAATAAGGCCAATGGAGTTGATATTTGGGGCTCCACTAAACTTTCGAATTCCTATCGTATCCAATCCTTACAATTCAGAATCCTCAATGCTCCTTACTTTGTCCCAAATAAAATCATCCCTAAAGACCTTAATGTTCCATATATAAACGATCTAGCCCGAACCAGATATCAATCTTCAATTATAAACTTCCTAACCATCCAAACACACTACTTTCTAAACTTGCTTCCTCTTCAGTTCCCGATGATCCTCCAATGCGCCTGAAAAGAAGATGACTTCGAGACCTTCTAGTGTAAAATGTTATTAGAGTGCTGCTAATTTTTTACAAGTTTGTAACATACCATTATTAACTAGCATATAATTTACAAGATGTGTTTTTAAATACAGTTGTTTATCACTTCTCAATTAGCGTGTTAATTGAGATTAGACATTTTTCAAATTTATTGTCTTTTAATATTTTTATGATTCCTGTTTTTGCAAATAAAGATTCCAAATTTTCAATTTTTTATTTCCTGGAAAAGTGGTTTAAAGGATTCTTGTTTTCATCTTGTTTGCACTTTGATCACGGGCATTAAAAATGTATTTATTGTTCCACACCATTAAAATATTATATAGTAAGCCAAGGCGAAATATTCCGTTTCGCATCATTCAGATAACTGAGTTAGAATTTTTTTTTTTAAGGATACAGGATGATAGTGGTGTAAGTCTTGTTTTTTTGGAAACAGTGTATTTTTTTAAAATTTACTTAAATGATATTGTATATTATACTTACATAATTTAATTAAATGGTATATACTTTCATTATGTACATTAAATTATATATGTATGATATATTATTCACTTTTTCGCAAGAAACTAAAATTGAAGTAATTTTGATATTGCTAAACGATTGGTATCTTGCTGGAGTAAATATTGTTTAAATACTACTAATACTGGTTTTGAACTTGACAGAAATTTGTTAAAGGGGGTATATAATCTGCCATAACCTTTAAATTTGAAAATTTGGACTTTTGATAGTTAAGCAGAAGAAATCTATACCTCTGTTTAAGTAATCATGTGTTCTTATCAACCTTAGCATGAGGACGTTTACCTCCAATTGGCCATCATCAACAGATAGATGTTTTAGTTCTTATTTCTTCTTAACCATCAATAACCTTAATTTTATCAATTCATCCTTCCAAAACTGCTGGGCAAGTCTTTCCGTACTATTTCTTTTCTACGACTGTTCAGTAAAAACATAAACTGATCCCATCGAGCTTTTGACTCAAGAATTGTTTATAAATTACCTTTTAAATATTTTGGAAGCCAAAACGGTTCTTCGTGTTACCTCTCTTCTTAAACTCATTATACATAAACTCCTCCTAGGATAATTTCTCGAACGTCACTAATACGTCTTCTGTGACTGGAACAATGGCTTTCTTATTCATTTATTCATAACTGCTCTCGACCTCGTGGACATTTAAATCATTGCAGGGCGAATACCTAAGCTGAGGTCGTATCCTGAGGTTGTATGTGTTGTGCTTGCGATTATCCAAGTAGCATTTAATGGGATTAAGAGTTTAAAGGTCGAAATGAATAAATAAATAAAAAAATCGATACTTAATTAATTTTTTTGAAAGATTAAATTTCAATATAACTTAGAAGTAGAACCCTTTATCTTGTAGTCTCATAACTATTAATCGAATAAAATAAATTTTAATCAATCACCTTTAATAATTCTACACTGATTCCTGTCGAACAGGAAGGTAGAACTACATCAACATCGACGTCAAACTTGTATTCAAATAGACTTACTTAGAAACACAGTAAACAGTTCGTCGATTCTTATTATTTCTACACATACAAGAAAAATGTTTTAAACTTCCAATTAATTTTTAAAAACTCATTAACCATGGCTACAGTAAGGACTATTTGGATTTGAGCTTTGGGATTAACCTCCCCTACACCTCCGAATTTTTCTCGTATTAAATTAAAATCTGTACCGCTACAACCCCTGAAGGGTAAGAAGGTGCAGTACTTTGTAAGGAAGTACTAACGGTTGTGCAAGGAGGTGATTTCGTCAAAATCACGCTCGACCGCCAGATTTTTACCCAATTAAGGTCATCCAATTTATGAGGCTGGGTGGACTATAGGATGCCCCAGAGCCCACAGGGTTGACTCACGGCTACAGTGTAACAGGAAATAATTTTCTACGCAGCCGGATTCGAACTTCCTTAGAGTTAGTAGTATTGTGGCTTACCATGGTACCTCTACACTCCTGAATTCCTCTCGTATACAATTCTTAAACCCGAAAACCTTCGTAAAATCCTTAACACTCCATAATTTTACACGAATAAAATCATAGATAGTTGCCTCAATGTTCCATATGTTACCATTGAGAACCAGATATTAATATTTCCATGATAAACTCCCTAACCACCCGAAACTACTTGTTTATAAATTTGTATTCCATTCAATTCCTGATAATCCTTCTAAGCTTCTGAAAAGCTTTTTCACATTTAAATCTAGATATATTATTCTGGTTTCACCAACTGCAAGTCTATATCATAATACCTTTGTACAATATTTTACAGCACATTTCCAAGTTTTATTATTTAACTGATTTCATTAAAAAAAATAAAATAAATAAACATTTAATAATATTTTCTGGGTTCATAGTTCATACAGCTCACAATTTAGATTGGTTACATAAGTATGTATAATTTCAGGTTAATTATTTGTCGTTCGAATAAACGATTTATTAGACATATAGGTGTGTCAATGAAAATACATTTATAAAGGCGTGAGCGAAAGTAATGGATACATTTTGATAAGAAATAATCGATTTTTGTCAAAATTGAAATTTATGTATCTGGTAAAATATCCTTTTAAAATATTAATAGCTCATCATCTGATATATTGAGCTGAGTTTAAAAGCTACTAATGAGCCGAATACATTTCAGGTTTATTATTTTAAAAATTATAAACTGATTCTCGTTGAATTTTCTTTTTTTGTACTTGGATCCTACGTGGACCACCAGGATAAGGTGGTGACAGATGGCTCCAAGGACGTAGAGAGGGGTAGAGATGAAACCATGTTTAACAAGCCAATAGACTCGGAGCGACCCACACCAGATCAGACGCTCCTTGCAGATCCGTTACTGCTGATTGCAGTGCCTTCATGCAGACCTGTAGCCTGTGATTCTCGGGATATCCTAGTCATTTTGCAGCCCAATCGTAGAGCTCGGCTGGATTCAATCGGACGAAATTAAATGTTTTATGAATAATCGTCCAGATTGTGCTACCGATGGGTGGTCTCGATAACCACATAACAGTGTAACAGTTATAACAAACAGTATATTTTATAGTTACACTATTTTGTGTTTCTGATATTCCAAGAAATTTATATGCTAAAATGGCGTGGTTTAGAATTTTGAATAAGATATGTGAGAATCCAACATTTCGAGAAGTTATGCACGAACGGTGGGAAAAATCCTTTATCACCCTAACTACCCAAGTTTTGTGTAGCTTGGTTTACTCGAGTTGGTGATTTGTGGTATTCCCCCCAAAAAAATTTAAAACCAAGGTAGGTGAAAGGTATGAACTAAAAATTTCTGTTTTTCTGTTTCTATAAAAAATCGTTTTTCAGCGTTCCTTGAGGAAGAAATAACGAACATTAATTTTGGGTGTGTGAACAGCCAGCTCAAAAACCATATGATGTGCCGCCCGGAAGTGAAACTTTATAGATTAGATTTATCACTTTTTTTTCGATTTTCTCGAAAATGGCTCAAATAATTTTGATTAACCTCACCGAAAGAAGAATTAAGTGATATTCAGTATAATTTAGGGAATAATTCTCATTGAAACAGTCTGAGAGGGCCTAAATGATAAATTTTAAAAAACTCTTCCTTCAAAAGTACCATTTTTTTTATTTGAAAAAATATAAAGTTATCATGTGAAATATATAAGAATTTTTTGAATAACTAAAGGAGTAAATATGAAAAATAGAGATATCCGATTCCAACGGGAAAAAAAACTCCAACCGTATTTTCCAGATTGCATGATTGGATGCTTCATTATCTTTGGTTAAACTCATGTGTTCTCGGCATAAATAACTTTAATATTTATGAGGAGAAGATGATTGGGGGTGCAGTAAATGAATAACACAAATAAGTAGAATCTTATTTATTACTGCCAACGTTTCCATCAGAATTTTAGGCCTTCATCAGGTCTAAGAACAAAAACAAGATAGCCATAATGACTAAATGGAATAAAAAAAAAAAGAAACATAAGAAAGTAACAGATAATTTACGTACATAGATAGTATTGAAGAAAATTCATGTGGTAGTATTATATTATTTTATTTAATGAAGAGAATTAATACAATCTGCCACAAATTAAGGGCATTGTGTATTAGTGTTTAAATTTAAAATTTATACAATATAAATACAGAAATAGAAGGCAAAGAAAATACAAAAAAGAGTGTAAATAAAAATAATAAAGACATGTATAAATAAAAGATAAAAATATTTCGATTTGTATAAATAAAAATATGAATCTATATAAAATAAAATTATTTACGCACGGAAAAAATAATTTAATCTAAGTAACAGTAAAATAAGAACACGCTTGCACCTTTGAACAATATTTACATTCTGCAGGGGACCTCAGAGCCAAGCCTTGCCACTCCTACTCAGTATTATAAGAACATTAAAAATTTATATAAAGAAACACAATGAAAAAGCAATATTAAATATAATATATTGTATTGTATTTTTGTATTTAAATAAAAAATAAAGAGGTTTTTGAAAATAAAAAAAAGCAATATTAAAATGAGGAATGAAAAAAAATATATAAATATGAGAATCAACTAAATAACTACAAATAAAAAATTAGAAATGATTTAAAAATTGAAGTAATATAAAAATATTTAAAAAATCGTATGTGTAGTTACTGATATCTGGAAGTTGAATAATAAAATTAAAAGTTAATATTCGTTTTTTTCAACATCATGAAACGAATTTGGCTGGTAAGTGAATGTTGTATTTATTTTTTTCTACACTGCTCCAATATTGTATTTATAAATCGTTTTATATGTTGGGCACTTTGAATAAACTCAGCTAAAGAAAAACAAAACAAAAAAAAAAAAAAAGAACAGACACATTTGTTTATTGATTAAATATAATGATGATTTTAGTTTTGTATGTAATTTCCGTTGCTATTTAATATTAAATCAAAAATATTAGAAGAAAAAATGTTTTAACAGTATGTTGCTTTCAACACTCAAACAAGAAATAATTTTATTAATTTAAACAAGAAAAAAATAGTCTGAATCGAGTAATGGTCATAATACAAAAGATGGAACCGACTAGTGAGTGGCAAATAACAATTACATGATTCTGGAACCGGGTTGAGGATACCAACTATTTTATAGTTGCTCAATATTATTGAACTATTGTGGCCTATCCTAATTAAGTTTATATTCAGATTATAAGAAGAACGATGCTTTGTAGAAAGCTATTACAAATAACAGTTATTATATATTCAGTCATTAGGTTTTCGCTATGGACGTTAACTTCATATTTGATAAGACACGACCTCGATAATTAGCTAATATAATATAACTGAAGAAGGATTGAACAATCAACAACAAAGAAGAAGAGACAATTAGTAGTGAAGAACAAGAGATCGCACGGTAATTACCCGTGGCGAAGATAGTGGAAGCGGACAAGCTGAAGGGTATCTGGACGGTCATCGGGAGCTCTAGGGCCGCGAACGTGTTGGCACTATGCACGGCAGCTTCGGGTTAATAATAAACCTTTCGTTCTAGTCTACTGGCTCTAACATTTCTTAGTCCTCCGGGAATGCTGCCACCGTCTGTATAACACTGTACTTATTTAAGCATCTGGAAGGTACTTGGAACATATAGGATCAAATGTAGTTTTGGATTATATTTTGAGAAACTGTCACAAGGCTGTGCATATTCCAGGGACTTAAAATTGCAAGTTTAAAGTGCTTCAGAGTTACCCGTATTAAAGTTACATACTGTCGAATTGCATAAACCCTCCAACCTCCCGGCCCAAAAATAGCATAAATTAAAAAAAAAAATTACATATAGTGAATTATTCTACTGGTACAAATGGCTGAACCGAGTTGGTATAAATTAGGAAGTATAACATAACATCCGTAACAACCATAACATGATGTGCATTGAAAAAAGATCTCTAGGATTGAATGCTAATGTACACCCAATATTATAGAGTATGCAGAGATATTATTAGGAGGGAATGGTGTGATATTCTTATTATAGTTTAAAACCCTATAAATCGCAAAATTTGAGAATCTATTTCGAACTTGAAAATTGTGGCGAAGCATTGAGCATTCGCAAATCGCCTCCTTGCACAACCATTGGCATAGTAACAGAACTTCTTTACAAAGCACTGCGCCCTTGAGACATCATGGGTTGTAGTGGTATAGATTATTATTATTATTTTTTTTTAATATGATATCTATGATGACCAAATATGATGTCAAGTTAGTTTGTTCTATTTTGCTAGTGCTGTACGTAATCTTTAAATTTTTAAATAATTTTATATATTTTGAACAAATTTTCTTTATTATGAAATACGTTTTTAGAGAGATATATTTCTCTTTTATGTCGTAAAGGAAGATTATTCTAATGAATTAAAGCAGGATGTACTTCACCACACATTATTATTATTATGGTCCATATACATAGTTATGTGATGATAACCTCACTACTTGCTGCATAGGATTGAGCCATGATGAATATATGCTACGTCGAAACGTTAATTTTAAATAAATTGTATTAAAAAATATAATTCGAGTAATTTTATGACCGCTAGACGGACTATCCATATATATTACTTCGATATATTTCCATATTTTATTAATTTGTTCATAATTACATTAGCCATAAATATTAAGTCATTAATTAAGATTGTTTTCCATTCATCATTTTTCCAGCAGTCTGTCACAGTATTGAACTGTCATTGCGTAAATAAATGCATTGTCTGACTATTGAGACTATACCTAGATTCGAAACTGTCATCGTGGAAACGATCTTATGTGCACTCAATAATCATAAGATTATCTGAATATTAAAATAAAGGAGTGGATTTGTATAATATATAAATGAAAGGCGTACAAAAAACAATGTAGGCTGTGATATAAGACATTTAGCAATCTTTAATGGCAGGGATTTAAATAACAGTTATTGAGGTTTTTACAGTTCCTTTTCTGGTGACGTTCCCATCTCTCGGATTATTCTTCGGCGTTGGCTGATCTTCAAAATATTTTATTTTTTCTCTTTGTATATGAAATGTCAATTTTTCGGAAGGAAAGAATTTTCAAACATATAGATCCAAACAATATTTTTCTTTCTTAGAATAATTCATTTAAATTATAAAAAAAAATCGTTTTGCTTTATTATATTTAAAATCAGGGACATAATTTATATAGAATAAAGTTTTACTTTTATTTATTTTTTTTAACCCGGACTTCTTAACGAGTCTGAACTAAAATCTATCTTTTTTAAGTTTTATTAAAAACGATTTTTAAGTTTAAAAGTGAGCATTGGAAATGGTATAGAGGTGGACCCAACATTTTTGTTCAGCCTGGCCAAATATGCACTGACAAATACTTGCACCCAATGTTTGCCTTCACTTTTAACGATCATTGTGAATGATGTACAAGGCTCAGTACTCTCCTGATTCTTATGATGGGAAATATTGGATCAAATAATTTAGGATAATAACATTACCACACAAATATTTCTGTAAACATTATTATTTTAGAATTATTGGACATTAAAACGTGTATAAATAATTTTTATAATATTAATAATATTCTTAATTAACCTAGGAAAAGTTTCTTTAGAATAATATAACAGAAAATTAAAATAGGCTGTTGTGACCTAGTGTAAAGTAAAGACTTGAACACATCATGACATATTTTTCAATAATAATAAATTGGAAAATAATGAGATAATAATAATTGCCAAAAAATCTTTTCTATACAGATAAAGGTATAAATTCTGAATAAATATAATATACATTCAATAACGTCCTGTGTTAAATGTAAGAAAAAATAAAAAAGGAAAAAAAAAATCATGTATCATATCACATCAAGGAAGCTGACTTCTATTAATAATAAAATAAAAATTAAATAATGTTAATTAGGAAAAAAAGATCACAAAATCTAAAATGATCTAATCCTTGTTTGAATGACGAGTATTCTGCAGGACGGTGAGTGAGCCGAAATTTGCATCTAACAGATCCCGGTTTTACTTCCACTTACCTATATATGGAATATGTAGTAAGGAATTCCCCCTGAGTCCAAATAACCAAATCTTGCAAAATAGTCTGTGTGTGAACTGCATACCTCAAAAACGAAGATGTCGTGGAAAACTGAAAATACATATTTAAGAAGGATATACATACCTGAGGCCTGACAGAAACTTTAGAAGGGATCCATAGAAAAAGAAGGGCAAACTAAGACATTTTTACAGGACTCACAGAAGTAAAGATGAGAAAAGGTACAGCAGTCACAACGTGAAGGATAGAGAAAAAATACTAGGTCTGTAAGAAAGAATTTGTGACTGTATTCAGGCGAAATTACCAGTGACAATATTATTATTATTGGCGCGACAGACCATAGAGGTCCAAGGTCTCGCGCGATGTACGTAGGAAATACATCACGCGAATCAAACAACATAAAAATCAGTGAAGACTAAAATGACTTTTTTTCTTACATATTTACAAGAACTACAAGTTACTCTTACATAAGAGTCTCTCTCTTCAAACTTAGCTAGAAAATATATATGTACACTTGAGAAGAGGGGGTAGGAAGAATAGTGAAATAGGAGAAAAGGTCTGGACCAATCAGATAATTTAAGAAATTAGGCTGAGCCTAGAGAGCCTATGAACTTAGAAATAAATATCTGGGAGGGGGGGGGGGAAAGGCGTGACTAGAAACAGGGTGGCCAGGCTTTCAAGAAATTGGGGGTAAAGGACCATGACCTAAGGACTCGTGAGAACTGACTTACATGTCTTACATAAAATAGTTAGACTGATGCAAGTCCATTGTGAGATGACAACTTGTACCTGCCTAAGTTTCAACCCTTGCTTTTTTACATTGATATAGAATACTAAGGAAAGGTCACTTTCTCTATGGTCAGTGTCTGTCGAAATGTGCCAGATGTCTATAGTTTATACTATATAGTTTATAATGATAGTCTGTTTATAATAATAGCTGTTAAATACTATAGCGTTCCTTAACTCGCATCTCATGACGAGATTTTCATAGGGAGGGTTCGTCACTCCCACGCCTATTTTTTGTGAGTGCCACCCATTGGCTTACGGGCCTCACAGTGACAATATTATTGGAATAAGTTAAAACCAGTTAAGCAAGGAAAGATTTGAACTGGTATTGAGTTATGTAAAACATAAATTTTAAATGTTGAAGATTTTGTATAGCCTAATTTCGAAATGATTATTCTCAATGACTCAATCTATATTTTAGTGTTAAAAAAAAATTAAGAAAAGTAATGAATAATTTTTTTTATATATTTTATCTTATCGTTATATAAGCAAATATTAATGAAGTGATATAAATACGATCTAACCGATTTCAATATAATTTGACAGGTGAAAATGTTTATGGTATTATCCTATATAAATTTATTTCACAGCAATATCCTTCAAAAGGTACTCAAAAACTTTCGTTATTCCAGTAATACGAAACAACTTGCTCTACGACATATTTAGAAACCATTGAGATTTCACAGAACTTGAAATATATTCTGGGAAAGTTGGTGCTCTAAGTGGCAAGCTGTTCACAATTAATTGCTTGCTACAATTCATAGTGACGTTATTGTCTGACGTCATAGGTTACGGACCCCGCCTGGCTGGTTTAGTATGCACCTCGCATGGAAGGCTCCGGCTACCTTCTCATTGGTAGTGTTCCCCCAGATAAAAAAATAATGTACTGCTTGGCCAGATATAGGCTTTATAAAGCTATATTACTTAAAGTCTTGTAAAATAAAAAATAAACAATTCAATACTAAAACCATTTTGGACTTAAATATTTATTCGTGCCTTGGTATATTTGATTATGCAATAATTTATACATACACTTTATTTAATACTATATAAAAAACTAATATTATTAATCTTAAATCTTTTCTAGTATAGAATAAAAACTACTTCAAAAATTTAAATTTCTCTATCAATTATATTTATAAAATTATATAAAATATGAGCAAGTTTATACTATCTCGAAATGTCTACGGGAAAAATTAATTACAATTTTCGCATCATTGGTTACGAGCCGTTGGTATGAAAAGTCAGGGGCCGATATTGAAATCGATACGTCGCCATCTGATGGCGATCATCTGTTCTTGGAAATAAATTCGAGAAGCGGAGGATCTGAGTGCGATGACCTCGTCGATCAAGTGAGCAGTGTGGGCGTCCAAGGCCTCCTAGGGCTATCGTCAACTGCCGATACTGTTAGGTAGGCAAATATAAATATTTTGGAAAAAAATTGTAAAAGATTATCCCACATCAGTAATAAGTGGGCTTAAAACCTGGTAAATGCATTCAACATATAACATAAGCTCCCAGTAGTGTGTGGGAATTAAAGGTTAACATGGACATTCTGCGTAAAGGAAACATGCCACATAATAAATAACAGAAAGGACATAAATTGGTTTATAATCTAACTTTAACAAACAATAATTAATAAAATAGTAGATATACTGATTACTACAAATAGGGATATATTAAAAGGTTTTTATTCTATGAAAAGGTGGTCCCAGAAATATTTTCTATCATATGAGAAATAAATTTAGCATGTTAATGGTATAACGGGTTGAATATTTACATTAAAAAAATGTTAGATAATATAAGCATGCAGGTGGATATTTTCTGCAGGACAAGTCAAACTCCATGTTTAATCTACCTATTAAGGAAAAATAATATAGCATTAACTCATAGCTTACAAATTTCAGGATTGGTTGTATAATGCAGAATGTGTTTCAAATAAGAATTGGACACTTAATGATTTTACACTTAATATATCATTTTAATTGTCGAAAATTTTGCATTTTTTTTTCTGGTACTGTGAAAAACAATCGATGAATTAAAATAATGTGTTTTCGGTACCCCCAGTAATTTGAAGTTTTAGCAACGACATATAGCAAGCCAACACTTTATAATTTGGAATATGGGTTTCTCCAATCTCTCTAATTTGAATCTCTCACTTCTCATTTTTTAAAATAGAATTTTCGGCCCCTAGAGAGCGCTATAAAAAACATTCAAAATTAGTCGGTTAAATTTACCAATTTCTAAAAATCAACCAATATAAACTATAAAGAAGCCAAAATATGTAAACAAATATATAAAATGTATGAATCTAATACAATCGTTTTATTGAAGAACCGATTTAAAATTTAAGAAATAAAATGAATGTGTCCAAATCCAAACACCCATAGTTTTCTAACTATGGTAATGAGTCACAGCTAAATTAAATTTCCATCAATCCCTAAAACTGCAGGATGAAGTGTCCTAGGTATATTCCTGTAAAAAGTTTGGTTATCTCACCTACTCCTGCTATCCTGGAGAGGAGCGGAATATTAATCATTAGAAGAACAGTACACCCATGAATGTTATAAAAGATGCTTTATTAAAAAAAAAATCATATTTATTTCTGTAAAACAAACAAGCCATTAAAAACGTCGGAAAAAAATATTGTTCATCGATACATAAACTTTTGTATTAAAAAATATTGTTTATTTAAAGTAATTATAAGCTCTTGTAGAACATTTTAGTTGATATTTATTGATTAATGGAAGCTTCTTTAACTAATTTTAAATTTTGACGGAAAAATATGCGTCATTCAGAGTTGACTGAAAAATCTATATTAAATAAAATCACATATTTTTTCCATACTCTTGAACGTGCGGCTTAGTTTATAAATATGATTCTAAATTGTAATGTAATGTTTTCACAATCAACTTTAGTCCATGTAGTAACATTTTTGCCAAACATATATTTTGATTTTGTTGTTATAGCTCAAGTACGCCATTTAAGACCTATGCAGTCCCGGAGTGGAAATTCTTGAAGTCACCGCGAAATAAAAACTGACTGACTCAGGTGGGAATCCGATCCCTTGATCTTCTGAACCAAGGCTCTAAGATCCTCGCTCCAATGTACTCAGTTATCAGGTCCTCTAATATAATAATCTCAATTTAAGACTAATCGGTACCAGGACTAATTATGTCCGAATACGCAATATAAAAAACAAATTGGATTATAACTGTCCAATATATTATTATTGAGGTAATCGTATCCACTATGATATAACATCTTGTGCTCTCATGAAATGGACACTCAACATGAACCTTGATATTGATATTGGTGCACGGTCATAAGAGCTTAAGTCGAAAATTATGTAAAATCTAATTATTGATATTTTTTTAATTGTTATTTTTATAAAACAATATAGTAGTAAGTCTAAATGAAGCATAAAGACCTTATTACCAACCGTTAGCTCTGAGTTGATGCTATAATGCGACATAATCTCCAAATGCTCAAAAAGGGACTTAAGCCCTTATGACCGGGCGTCAAAGATATATTTTATTGATTATAATTACAAAGTATATAATTATATATGTATATAACTTTTTTTCAAGCAAGGCTCTGGTCAATATGGGGTCCTAAGTTCTAAATCCTAAGTAGCGGGTGTGTTAAACAGGCGTTAGTAGGGCATTAAGAAACCAAAAGGTTCGTACAGTAGAATATTTTGGGTTTATGACCGAGAATAAAAGTGATTTGCTGTTAATTAAATAGGATTTAATTTAATTCTCCAGTTATGAGACCATTAATGCATTTTATTTGTGACACCGGAGTTTAGAATGCAGAAGTTGAATCATAGTTTACAGATAGCTCACATGTGCCATCGGCATATATTGTGAGAGCACTATTAGAATTGATCGAGTTATTAGCTGTATGTGTACTGGGAAGGTTAAAAAATAAGAAATAATTTTTGCACGCATATGGAATGCAAAGAGTGATGATTCTTTTAATTACTTACACTATATCAGTCACAGAAATTTGGCTGACGCGCCTTCCCAGTGTGTTTCTGTCAGTCAGCGGAACAACCTTCACCGTCATAATCTTCTTCTTTTGAATATTTCCATCGAGCCGTTTGTCCACTTGCGTTAGGAATTGATACGACCGCAGACATCCGACAGGGATAACCAGACGACCTCCTGGAGCCAGCTGTTTGATCAAGATTTCTGGAATGTTTTGTGTGGCTGCGCCGACATTGATGACGTCGTAAGGTGCGAATTTCGGGTACCCTAATCGTCCGTCTGCTTCCTCGAACATAATGCTGTTCCAGCCGACAAGTACTGAATTGCCCTTGAGAATGTTCTGCTTTGACAGCTGGACCAAGTGAGCAATGTTGTCTATACCGACGACCAGGCCAGAAGGGCCTACCATGAAGCCCATGCAGGCTGTGAGGTATCCGGATCCCGAGCCAACGTCGAGGGCCCTGGCCCCGGGTAACAGGTTGTCCTTCAAGAGCTCGAGGACCATGGCGTGCATGTGAGGAGCGTCGATGACCGCTCCGAAGCCAATCGGTAGGGCCACATCCAGGTAAGGATCGAGAGCGCCCGAAACGTAATTCCTTCTATCCACGGTCATCATGATCCTCTTAACCTTATCACTCTTGATGACACCTTTGTCGGTCAATTGGAGGATCAGTTGATTCCATTCGGAGTTCTTGGATTTATTCATCTTCCAAGAACCTCTTATTCTATCTCTGCTGTAGCGCTCCATAACCACAATTCCAGATTATTATTGGACATTTTCTGTATAATTTGTGTTGACGTTTAAAGGACAATAACAAAATAATAATAATAATGAATACGAGTTAAAACATATGATTATATTTGTAATTCCTATCAATGAAGTTTGAACGAGATTCATCTTTTCATTTGCCTTTTGATGTTTTTTCAAAGTATCTTTAATTAATCAACTACTTTTTAACTAAATGTTTACAAGTTTGCATTTATTGTTATTTACTCTCTTGCAGATTACTTTTGAGTATCAGATGAGACATTGAACATTGCAAGTTTTTATAACTAGTTTTAAGTAAAACAGTTTAAAATAATTTTATATTTTAACGCTTTTATTTAGTTTCACAGCTGTATATCGCAAACTTAATCTTTGTTTAGATCACTTGGTTATCCGATCTCGTGGCAACACTGAGTACCTGATAACCTCCCTAATCCAGTGTTGTGACTTAAAAGTGACTGTAATAAGTCCACACTAGTTTCATTAAGAAGAACCTTATATTATATATTAAAAAAACAAACTAATAGATATAATATGAACACACACACTAAATACATTGATGCACCCAATTGAGACTAAATAATAACAACTGATTAAAGGTAGAGCACTGTTATAATCCCTAAAGGGTAACCTATTTACATACATTACATTCTCCCCCACTTGAATAAAAACTAGTCCATTTGATAAAGGTCATAGTCTAATAGGTATCGTGGAGGTGCTCGTTGTCTTGATGATCTGCGAACTGGATGCTGATTGGGTTCAGGAGGACCATCTGCATAGGACTCTTCTGTGTCATGCTGACTACAGTCAGAGAAAAGTTTCTCGTAGCATCTGACTCTGATGGTTCAGCAGTAGTTGGAACTCCAAGTCTCCTAGGTGGGTAGAACGGCGGGGCAAATGTGACACTTTTCTTAGATACTAGGGACGCTAGTAGCTGATTGATGTGTCGCTTTAAACTACGCCCTGAATCCAATTCGACGATGTAGTGACATTTTCCTAGTTTCCTGATGACGATTCCAAACTGCCATACATCCCGGTTATCTTGATGGACTCTCAACTGGACTCTGTCCCCACTTGAATAGAAAGAACACGCCGAACATTCTTGGACGTCGAAACCAGACGGTGAATTCGAATTCTTCTTTTCAAGTAGAGCTCAGCAGGCGACTGACCCGAGGCTAATGGAGTCGCAGGGTATCGAAATAAAATGTTCTATAGTTTGATATACAAAGAAGTTGGATCATCAGCAGCGGCTTTGAGTCTTCTTTTCAGAGTCTGAATACTGCGTTCAGCAAGTCCAATTGTTGCAGGGTGATTAGGCGCACTGAATTTCTGAAAGATCGCTAGTTCTTTACAACAATTCAGGAATTCGTCGCTCGTAAAAATGGTGGTGTTGTCCGATACCATAACTGAGGTATATCCATGGATTGAGAAAACATTTTCCAATATCCTTGAAGAAGTTTGTCGGGGGGTGCGGTCAGCAAAGAACAACATAAATAAACAAAAACATATTTATTTATTTTATGCCGACGTTTCGACCTGAGTTTCAGGTCTTCATCAGGGCTATAGAACAAAAGAGATAACAACAACATTTAGAGTAACA
>NW_027104696.1:812118-818700 GCF_000696795.3 Halyomorpha halys | reverse complement strand
TGTTACTCTAAATGTTGTTGTTATCTCTTTTGTTCTATAGCCCTGATGAAGACCTGAAACTCAGGTCGAAACGTCGGCATAAAATAAATAAATATGTTTTTGTTTATTTATGTTGTTCTTTGCTGACCGCACCCCCCGACAAACTTCTTCAAGCATTTATCTACGGTCAACTATCTACACCTCAATATTTTCCAATATCATTATGGTTGACTTAGAGGTCGGAGTGTCGCGGAGAATGCGGACCTCAACCCACTTTGGATTTTGCATCCACTCATATTAAGAAGGGGCCGCATAGTCAATATGCACTCTTTTCCAGTTCTCCTCAGGCAGATCCCAAGGATGAACTTCGGCCTTCTGAGGATTCTGACGAACTCTGACACAGGGCTCACAGCTTTTAACAAGTCGTTCAATATCTTTATCTATCCTATTCCAATATACATATCTCCGAGCAAGTTGCTTCATCTTGGTAATTCCAGTAAATGATAGCTAAAGCCTTTCTGTTTTGCTGGTTATAATTGGATTCAGACTGCGTTAGAGCTCGAGAGGTATAGGCGACTGGCTGCTCCACATCATCTATACTTAGGACTGCAGAAATTCCCGTAGAACTTACATCCCCCATTCCTCCATAGGAAGTCTTTCTATGGCTTGGATTGATTATAAAAAGTGGGGGAAAGTGGTTAGTAAACAGAACATTCTGGTTAATAAGGAAGAGCTCATAAAAGAACTTGAAGCTAATAAATTATATTATATCTGGGCATGCAACAGCACCTTAAAATATCCCGAAAAGATATGCAACAAGAATTTCTAACAACGCTCAAAATTAGGCTACGAAAAGTGCTCAAAACCCAACTAAGTGGAAAGGCCATCAACACCTGGCTTATACCAACTCTTAGTTATAGCTTCGGCATAGAGCAATGGTCAAATACAAGCCTACAGGAGATGGATCGCCTTGTACGAACAACTCTCACACAAGAATGGACCCACCACCAACTGGACCACTAAAGCTCGTCTGTATTTACCTAGAAAAGAAGGAGAACGTGGTTTGGTAAATATTGAAGAAGCTAAGCCGCAAACAAGAAGAGACCCTACGCCAATACTTTCTCTCAAAAACAGTTTACCTCGCCATCAAAAGGATGGACTCTGGTTTAACTGCAGTTAGTTTGTGCAAAGGTATTGAATCAACAATCGTATCACAAAATGAACGACTGGCAGAATGGAAAAACAAGTCTCAGCATGGGAGATTCTATAGCCAACTGAACGGAGCCTCCATAGACAAAGAGAGTTCAGTTGAATGGTTAAAATCTGGAAGGATATTCTCCGAGACAGAGGGATTTGTGGTTGCTATTCAAGATCAAGTGATTGCAACGAGATCATGTAGGAAGCATGTGTTAAAAACGCAACACCAGATAAGTGTCGACTATACTCAGTAATGCTCGAATCAATCCAACATATCACTGGAGGATGGAGTGCTGGCTGGTACTGAATATTTGCAGAGGCACAACAATGTGGCCAAAATGTTCCATCAGGATCTGGCTGTGAAGTACAACCTAATTGAAGATTATTAGCTTATTATTAATAAGATATAAGATATAAGATTATTAAGCCCTTATTACAAGTACCGTCCAAATAAACTCCTCCAAAAAGATTCTTTTTTTTTTTTTTTTTTCCGAACCCTCTAAAAACAGAAATAAAATGTGAGTTAGTAGTGCATTACTGTGTAGAAAGAAAAAGTAATTCGTGTTGTGTCTTACCTTTTACTACCTATGGTATTTAAAGGTTACCTGTTATATTTAATTTTACTTATGATCTATCCGTTCAGCAACTATTTGAGTCCGGAGGTGAGGGGCCTCCTCGTGTTATATCGCATATAATATAAAAAATAAAAAATAAAGATAAATAAAAATAAAAATAATAAATACAATAGATATTAGTGAAATGATAAGAGAAACAGTCTGAAATCAAAAGAAGTGTGAGGGAGGGGGTTGGGGTGCATCAGAAGATGGAGCTATGAGGTGATGTTAATAGGGTTTTTGGGACCTTTCCTGCCCTGCCACCTCGCAGGAAGGGGGGATGGGGTGATAGACTGGAATACTGGATTAAAAAAAAAAAAAAAAAAAAAAAAAAGATTCTCTCAGGCTATATTGGGATGAATCAATAATTACGGACCATATAGTACGCTATAATAAGCCAGACCTAAGAAAAAAGAAAGCAGAACTTATTGATGTTGGGATCCCCAACGATAATAATGTAAACTCCACTGTGGGAGAAAAACGGAGGAAATACCAGGAATTGGCGATAGGATTGAAAGAAATATATAAATTGGAAGGTGTTACGACTACTCCATTCATAATATCAACGAATGGTCTCATACCTAAATCAACAGTGGCAGGCATGAATGGTTTGGGGGTGCCTATAGACATGCTAAGAGAGGCTCAAAAGTCAGTTCTCTTAGACACTGCACGTATAGTGCGAAAATTTTTAAATATTTGAAATAAATAAATCAACAAAAATATGAAGGTGGTTGGACTTCCAGGTTTCCCACCTCAGATACTCAACCCGCTATAGAGAGAACAACCGACCATAATAATAGTAATGTATTTATTTGTTAATGGAGCAAACCCAACTGATTTTGGTTAATATTGCTTAGTTTCGGCATGTATCGGATTCGGTTCTCATGATATGTACCGGCTCTTTATGTTGACGGTGATAAGGCTCCGATGGTAGAGCTGGAAATGGCGGCGATATGTTCACTACAATAATAATGCTGGTAGTGGCTTCCAGAGGATATCTTGGAGGAGGTTTTGGTGATTATTTAGGCAACCGATATGATATATGTGCTTCACTCAGCTTTGACTGTGTCTCACGCATTAATTTACTCTTTTTCGATTAAAAAGATTCTTGGTTGATTGGTGTTTAAATGTGGTGTTCATATGAGGTTTTGTATGATATAATTGTAACATACATTCATATTGAAATGTACCTACCAAGGTATTTACTGCAAAACATAAAGCCATTTTATGTGAGGAAAAAAATGGTCTAGATGTGCGTCAGTAGAAAAAAAATGAACACAAATAAGAGAAACTTCTTTTATTTGTGCTGTTCTTTCGACCTAAATTCAGGGCTGATAAATAAAAAACGAAATAACAACCTTAATATACTAGAAATAAAAATAAAGAGACTATATAACAATAACTAAAAAGATAGGAAATGAATAAGATAACATATATCAAAAAAAGGAAGAATTTGTACAGATAGATAACAAGCATGAAAATATTAGAAAGAACCATTAAATTTAGACCAACACCACGACAATGTTTGAATTTGCGGTCAAAAATAAACACATCATTATAAAACTGTTTAATAAGTGCCAGTGGGTGTCAGTTGGAGAGAGCTTTCAGCAAGGAACCAATAAACATTTTTGTGAATTTCATAATCAATACCTTAATTTTTTTAAGAATTTTCATTATATAACATAAATCTATTCGTAATGACACTGTTAGATATAATTAAAGCTTTACATTTTGGATGCGAAATGAACAAAATTAATTACACACCTCATGAAACACAGCAAAAATAATATTCGTTAGTGCTTATTGTGAATTTGGTTTCATTTGTAAATTAAAGTGACTAATTAATATGATATAGCAGGTAAAGGAGATACGCTACCTATGGTCTGCATTCATGTGATGTTTTTTTCCTCCTTAAGAGGCCTGAGTGGATAAAATACGAACTGTTTTCTTAGATAATGAAGTTTTTAAATATATCCGTTACATCCTTTTTTGATTCCAAATATTTCATTGGATATTACTCATTTATATTAAAGTTTATCCTTTCTATTCTTTCTGTAAAGTCCATTGGAGTTGGTACATAACATAAAGTCCTTCCTTCAACTCTTCCTCGAGTCCAGTGATGCAGTAACGACAGGACAGTCACTGGAAGTGCTGGGGTATCCGCTTCACTGGACCAAGTCCTGCCAGCAATCACCCAACAGTTCTACAGGAAGGGTATCTTCTGGAACGACTGGGATCCGCAGTTTTTTTTTTTTTATCAGTTAACTCTTGGAAGATCTGCCGTCTTTATTTTCTTGCTGATTCAGTTCCAAGTAGCCGTGTCCTAATCCTAGGGGCGTAACTAGGTGATGACGCAAAGTGGTTATTTTGCTAGAGTAACTACGCTTCATAAATTTGGTTCCAATTTTTATATTGGATTTATCTATTTTTTTTCTCCGCATATTCAAAAATGTTCACTCCTGATAGTAATAATAATTGTAAATAAATAAAATAAACAATTCTCGAAAAATTGCAATCGATGTTAACGTCACTCTAGGCGAAGGTGCTCTCTTCCCATTCATGTCATTTCCCTGAGTTGTACTTCCTAATCTCTGGTCGTCATTGAATTTTATTGCCGGTATATGTATATATATATTTATCATAGTTTATCAAATAGTGAGTTTTTATTTGACTCTCCGAATCCATTCATATAAATTTAGCAGAGAATTCCGTCAATCAAAAAGTAGATACAGACTGCACCTTCCTGATATATCGGCACATTTTGAACCTTGTAAAACCACTTAAAATCAATTAAATCTCAGCCATCCATTCTTTTTCTTTTACATTTATTTATCTTATTTTTAATTTATACTAATTATTTTATCATTATGTTATTTTATTTATTTTTTATACAGATAGTTTGATTATGTTCATCTTGTCTATTCTTTTGTTTGTATATATTTTAAGAGAGTTTTTTTTTTTAATTTATTTTATTTTATTTATTTTTTTATTTTAGTATGTATGAGATGATTCATTACAATTACCTATTACCACAACTGTGTGGCAGATTGTAATATCTATCAATAAATAAATCTATCTAAAAAAAAAAAAAAAAAATTATACTCAAACGTTACATCCAACTATTTTTTTTCTTCATCATATTATATTTCTTGTATCCATTCTTTTTTTCTGTGTACTCTTTCCTTGTACATTTATATTTTTTTTCTTCTCAACATATAATTTCTTCGCCCCTATTATATATGTTATCATTTAAGGTTTGCCTAATTTTCATATTTTCTTTATTTCTTTATTTATCTGTTTACTTTAAAATTATTTTTAAATGAAACGTACTTTAACAGCCAATCCCCACTCTTCCCAATACATCATGTCAAACGGTTCACTTTCGTTCTGACTTTTGGTCTGAAAGGTACGTTTTCTGTCTCGTTCGTTTTCTTCCTTTATTCTTAATCCCTTTTTCCATCGCCTAATTCATCCATTGTTTTATATTTCTTCTTTTTATTTTTTCCCCGTTTTCATTTATTGCCTATAACGTTTTATTATTATTTAATTTTTACGTTTCATTGTATTATTACAATGAACCCTTTTAATTTTTCATTTACTTTGTTTAACTTTTGTTTACATTATTCAAGTGTTGGTATATATTTTTTAGCCCTGATGAAGCCCTCCAACGTGGAGCGAAACGTTGGCTCAATATAAATATTTTAATCACTATTTTGGTTTTTATTTGACCATACCTGGACCATCTTCCATTCAGAAATATACAAATATATAGATACAAAAATAATATTTTTTTTTTCAAACATTGCTTTTCACTACTTCGACCATTGAAAAGTAAATATATTTTGTAAAAGTGTTGTTGGCCACCTCTGCATTAAATGAAGTCCATGATTCAATGACTATTTAACTAGGTCGAAAAATGGTTAAAGAGAATGCACCGACAAACAATAGACAATCAATATCGAATTTAAATAATAGATTGGAATATTTTTCAATCAAGGGAATTGATTTGCAGTGGCCATTTGATTGTTTTCTTTAAAACAATAGAACTCGTGGGACGGGTTTAATGAGACCTCCGCTAACAGTGTCAGGGATCTGCGGTGTCAAGGATAAACCAAGCTTAACTAAGGTCAGGCTGTTAACTAATCTGAGGGGATTTAGTAAATGTCGGAGTTATAGGACGGTACTAACTTTCAGGGCAATGGAAAAAGTGTTGGCTCTAGAACGTAAGCAACATCATTCTACTTATGGAGATCGGTTAACCGCGACTCGCAAGCCACGTACGCCACGTGCTACTTGAGGATATCAGTTCTGCTCTTTGGTAATATTTGTCTTATATGTACTGGGAAATGGACTTTGATTCACGCATATTTCTTTTAATTAAATAAAACATATCTTTTTTTTTTTTATTAATTTCCATTGATTCCTACTGTAAGAAAGAAACTGGTTATGATTTTTTTTTTTTTTTTTATTAGTTAAAGAACATGACTTATTGTACAAATAAGTCAAAGTATTTACAAAATATGTCATAATTTGAGTCGTTTCCTGCCCTTCACAATATATATACCAAGCAATATAAAAATAAAAACAAAAAAAAGTCATAATAAAACAAAAATAAATCAGATCAATACCCTAATGATAAAAAGCACTGAGAATAACCATGCAATCGGTTAGGGGTGGTACCATTTCGGGAATAGAGTACAAATATATACAAAAACAAATATATATGATTCTCTCTCTCTCTCTCTCTCTCTCTCTCTCTCTCTCTCTCTCTCTCTCTCTCTCTCTCTCTCTC
>NW_027104696.1:789494-811970 GCF_000696795.3 Halyomorpha halys | reverse complement strand
ATTTATAGTTGTTCGGACAAATTTTTATTTCCTCAATTTATATTCATATGTGATATTCACATATAAATATAAATAAAAACTACTACTCCTACGAAGATAAGTGTCATAAACTACTTTATAGTAAGTTAAATTTCCTTTATTTTGAGTGTTGGCAGACATCTGTCCGTCCAATGATTTCTGAAATAAAGTTTTTCATATGTCAAACTTATTGTCCGAACAACTATAAATCAATTAATTTTAGCAAATATCATGGAAACTACTATTCCTATGAAAGTAATGGTCATAAACTACTTTATAGTACATTAAACTAGCTTTAATATGAGTGCTGATAGACATTTGTACGACGAATGATTATTGAGATAAAGACTTCTCAAAATAGATTCACTAACTACTGATGTTTCAGTACATTTGTTGCTTTTTAAAAAGCTATGTCTCGAGAACTATTGGACGTAAATAGCTCTATTAGGGCTAATATTTCAGCAAATTTACTCTTCCTTAAATAATGTTCTTTTAGATTTTCTAGTGTAGTTGGTTAGTTTTTAAGATATAGACCTCCGAATGAAAAATTAATGTTTTTTTTTAAGGTTTTGAAACAGTCTATTTTTTATTCCCCCCTACCTATACTTGGCAGACTCATCAATTTTGACTAGTAATTATACCTAGTTTTCATTAAAGTAATAAAAAATTGGAGTGAAATAACTGCCTTTTTTTCTTCCCGGCTCTTGTACTAAGGAGGTGAATCGGATATATATTACAGGTACCTCTCTCTATACACACTGGATGATAGGCACTGGAGAAGAAGATTATGTAGGCTGTTAAATATATATTGTTTACAGGCACTACTGATTTATTCATCTTGTATAATCTAAGATTTATGTTTCAGATATATGTTTATGACTTGTGGACTCTAGATTCTTAAACGGCTTTAAACTCACGCTTTATGCATGAAAGTATTAAAAATTAAATAGTCTTCAGGAGAAAAATCTAGACGAAGAGTACTATAGCTTGGTTGTTATTTGAATTTAGAGCTCTATTGATGTCCTTAGAGCTCTATTGATGTCCTTAGAGCTCTATTGATGTCCTTAAAGCTCTATTGATGTCCTTAGAGCTCTATTGATGTCCAGAGACAGAAGATGATTTTCTATTTTTTCAATAATAGTCTTCTTCTGGTTTTGTATTCCCATTATGTAAATCTCGTTTAGTTCATTGAGACTATTAGTTTCTGTGACTAGATTGTGAACTTGTAAGAGTCAGTTAAAATCAATTTACAACTTCTTGCATACTTCTTAGTCTATTGAAGTACACTCATGGCTCTACCTGCTCTCTGGTAGCGTTGAGAGTGTTGTTCGAAGGTTTACAACTTTTTATGTCTGGTTATTATAGTTAACATCAACAAATTATTTAGACTGTGAACTATCTAAATTACCAAAGTAAATCTTCGCTCATGTTAAGTTCTGATCTGGTTAACTGTACTTTGTTAGTGTTCAATTTTAAGTTGAAATTTAATGGACGAAAAATATAATTTTTTTCTGTCACACAGACCACCGGAAAGGAAGAATATGAGACATGCTGAATAGGGATTGATAAACCCATGATGAGAAGAATAAATATATAGATAAGTAACAAAACAGAACAAAAAAAGAAGATAAAATAAATAAAAAACAAAACAATTTAATGTAATTTACTTAACAAAAATTGTTTTAATTGTTGTACTAATGTATTTCGTTTATATTAATTTTTTATATTGAATTTAAAGATAGATTAGGATACTGTATGCTACAGCAATCCACTGTATTTGGGCAATATGCCAAAAACAGCATCTCCCCCCCCCCCCTCTCTCTCTCTCTCTCTCATACACACACGCACAATATTTTTTTTAAGTTCTTCATGCCTTCATGACTTTTTTTTTTTCTTTCTTTTTTTTTTTTCTTTTTTTCTCTTTCTCTCTCTCTCTCTACATCTCATTCGCTGGTTGTAAAAATACTTTTACAGTTGTGAATAAACTTAGTAAAGTAAAAAAAAAAAAAGTTCTTGAAATATACATATATATTTTCTTAAGTTCTAGAAATGTACATATATTTTTTTAAGTTCTAGAAATATACATATATTTTTTTTAACCACTTAAAGTCCAATTTCCCATCCAAAGTGTAAGGAGATCCACCATTAATAATTTCAACTTTATAGACTTTGTTGTTTTTTGAGATATCCTACTGGAGCAGTTACTACTGTGTGGTATCTTTACTTAAGGAATTATATTTTCTTAGGCTCATACATCAAGTTAAAGATAACCTGCCTCCATGGAATCCTGCACAGAATATTTGCAAAATATACTACTATACTAACATACGTGGGAAATTTTTTAATATGTACAACAGAAATAATTTTTAGGTTGTTCGAAAAACTAATATTAATTTAGGAATCATAAATAATTTTTTTATAAACTATCAGTAGTATGATTTGAAACCCAGCCTTATACCAAAACTACGACAAAATGGGAAACACCTATAATAATTTCAACTTTAAAGAACTTAAGTTTGTAAAAAAACAAAAAGTTTTATTTTAAATTTGATCTCATCAAATCATACAGTTTCAAAATAAATTATGTTTTGATTCATCTATTGTCCAGTTTTTTTAACTCTACCAATTACATCTGGAAAAAAAAAATAATCGAAAAATTCGTATTGATAAGGTTAAACGAAACTTTAACGCGGACAATGGAATTAGTTTAAAATAACACAAAGAAATTTAAAAAAGATAATTAATAACATTATTAACAGGTTCATTTTTCGAATCGCAGGAATTAATTTTTTTTTAAACACTTTTCATTGATTAATGAAGAGTTTTATCTGATAATAATTTTTATAGTTCATTATGAATGTAATCAAAGCACTAATAAATTATAAATTTTAGCGTGAAAAATTAATTTTACATTTCATTTGTAGTTCGGTTATTAAAAATTGGAACATTTATAGAAAAGATTCTTTGATTAAATTTTACAATAAATTCAGAATTCTGTATGAGGCAGTGGATAAAAATCCTGAAAGAAGGTATTCGTTGCAATATTTTACTGATTTTCACAGGATTTTTTACCAAAACATTTTTATGGAATTTACTTGCTTTTCCAGTTTCAAAACATTTCCAGGTTATCATTCATCTAGATGACTGCTGATTTTTCTAGAAAAGAGTAATGTTCAAGGGTATTAAAAAAAGTAATCTTCCCGTCATCATAATGATATATTTGTTTACATTGACTATACACTACACTATTCGTATTTATTGAGAAGGGCAAGTGTTATAGTTTTCGTATGATGCAGGCAACTCTCTCTCTACTTGCTTAATCTAAAAAATTTTTATTTATTTAATTATTTTGTTTATCACACGAATTTTAAAAGTTGATAATTTTCTTTTTTAAATGAAAGAATCCTTTCTAAAGAGATTTTGAGATGTTTGATTATAAAACGAAAATTTACTTTCATATACTATCTCCTTCGATCGGAATTGAAATAACAGCTTTTGAAATGCATTTGCAAGACATGGCTAATAAGGTTCCTGAAAATCAAAATGTATATGTTACCCAGCGTAGTGAAGAATCTACTTAATGTAAGTTAATTGCTTTCTATAAAAAATTTAAAAAATCAAAAAAAAAAATCTTGAATGTCTGAAAGAGTTTGTCTCTGTGAGGACAGTTGTTTGGGATTTTTATGGAATTTTGTTTTATAGAACAATAATATCATAGTGTAAAAACAGTGGTATTGTGTATTTTTGAAATATTTTAAAAATTAATAGGATCTGGACATTACCCACTATTGAAGATGCTATACGTGATTTCAGAAGTTAGTAGTTGCCTTGACCGGTGCCATCTTAATCCCATGGATGCACTAGAACCCCCTTACTCCTGTGATCCACAAATTAAAATAAAACATGAATAAATTATGATGTGTAATTCCTTTAAGAAAGATTGAAAAGTTTATCATCGATGTTGATGGAAACTGATTTACTTAAATAAATCGAATTTTAATTAGTGATTCATGATTTTCATGATTAAAAATAAAGAAAAGTACCTCTTGTAAATGTTTGTTACATTTCAATTATTAAAAGAATCAAACGAGTTAACTAGTGTTTGTTCACAAACTTTGATCATAACCTTTTTGAACAATTCAGATAATAATTTGAAGTATCTCATCGCTTCTCCGGAGGGAACATATCTTTAAGTGCTCAGGGCCTGTACTTGGTTAAATATGATCTCGGTTTTATAACTATTTTATGTTTGGACAAAAAATGTATGCTCTATTCAATGGTGAGAAGGACAGTTGGACCTAGCAGATGAAGCATTGCTTCAATGGAACAATCATATTTGCGAGGTATGTAGGGGAACGACATGGCGGGCTCATTTTATAAATGTACAGTGCTGCCAACTCGTGGTGGATGTAAGAAGCTTACCCTGTTCTTTATGTCAGAGGTGTCCAGATATTAGAAAAAGAAAAAATACGTCAACTAGAGTTATTACTCTTTTTCTGTATCTTTTTCTGTAAGTTCTCAACTTTAAGTAATTATAACACAGCAATGAGACAAAACATAACCATTTTAAAACTGCGGTTGACTGCCTAAACTACGTTTAGGTCACTACGTTCTCCGCTTGATTTTCTAATGAGCATTGGGTCAATTGCCCAGGATGTAATTTGTGGGCTCATAAATTGGAATTGAGCTAGAGCCTTCTTATCTGAAAAGTGTGGACCAATCTAAAAATTACTTTGTTTAAAAACAAAACACAGTTTTTTGTAAACAAATTTTATGTAACAACATAATAATAACAGCAGAAAAATTAAAAACCCTTAGCCTGCCCATTATGCCTGCCCTTCCCATACATGTATGTTTCGTTGTTTGAGTAAAAGAAATGTATCAATCAGAAATTTTATTTTAAATGCCATCATTTGTATGAATATGAATTAGGTCTAAAGTTACAGATCATAAGTTGACCGCGATCTTTTTCAAAGAACTTTTATCGTGTAATGCCAGGTTAAGAAATGTAATAAGGGACCGCTTTCGATGAAAAGTGGTCAGGGCACCAGTTCCACCAGCCGCCGTCCATGACCTTTCTATCCAGCAGACCCGAGGACTGCCCCAGCCGAAGACAGACCGCGGAGGAATGCAAGAAGAAGAAGCTAACCGGAGTCCAGGCTAATGGAGCCAGATGAATGGCATGTCTGGTCAGGGAACCGAGAGCCCAGGCCATTCTCACATTCTGTAAGGCTTCGTTCATTCACTTCCCGGGAGCAGTCGTCTTTTCTGCGGGTGGTCTGCAAGAGTAAGCAGGTCTGGGGGTAACGTAATAGGCGTCTGCTACCTACAGAGCTTGGGCAGCACTTGCTTCCTCATCCAACAGCTTTACACCAACAGATATATTAGAGGGTCTCGGATTTTTCATTGAAAAAAGTAAAACCCACGATTCTTACGTTTACGTTAGCGGCATATTGTTTTGATACAGGAATCTGTTAAGTATAATTGCAAGAGTTAAAACCGCAGTCAAACACATTAGCGTACCGGACGCATTTGGTGTGGACAGTATTTGGGCTCACAGTATGATTGAGTTAAAAATAAGGATATAAAACTAATTTTTCACAAATTAAGTTTAAACTATTATATCTGATAATTAAACTATAGTCATGCCCTCACAGTTATTAAAATTACTTAAATGAAGATAAAATGACAAATTTGAAATTTGCGCTACAAAAAAACTTTTTCTGTTTAGAATAGAGTTTAGGCTTTTTCCACAAATAAATGGTAATCGTCAAACTATACACAAATAGAATACATTACAATTTCACTAAGCAGAATACCGAAACCTATGGTCCCACTAATCTTTCCAGTATCCACTAAACTTTTGGACCTGTGGATCTAGTCTCGAAAGTCGACAGATTTACTCCATACCATTAATAGAACTATACCGCATTCCTATTTAAAAGTGAATGTTTGATAGATTTGGGATGAAGAATAGTAGTGATCACAGGTTGGAATTCCGTCGTTCTGACCTGCGGAATAACTTGCGGACATACATTTATTTACGAATGACTCGATATGTGTTCTCGTTCATCCAAATAAAACTACAGTGAGCTCTCTAAATCATTCTTTAGGATATTGCCCGTTAATGTCCTGATTTCTGAATTTCCTTAAAATTAGTATACTACATTTTAATGTTAAATAACTGTAACTAACTATAACTAAATAACATGTTCTATTTTTGTTTGTCTTAGAGAGAATCACGGATCAATCAATCAATAAGCACCCCCAAAAAAAAAAATTGCTAGAACTTTTAATATATGTATGTAGGAACTAAAGGTCTTTTCAGAAATATCAAGTATCAAATTCAATATTATTCAAGAAACCCTCCATTCCTGCCCTCAGTGGTAGCCTTACCTATCTGACTTTTCAAACAGACAATGATAGCGAGTAGGTCGGTCAATGTACGACATGTAACAATCCCACAAGAGGAGATCATAACACAACAAAGGCAATCCTTCCCCGCCGGACCCACCGCTCTAAGACCCCCAGGGAGTGACAGGCCTATATCACTTTTAAAATATTTGCTTGAAACGAGAAAAGGAGACTTTAAGATAGTTAAATCGAACAATATTTAAAAAGCGCCTGAAATTGAAAAACTGTATAAAAAAAAAATTAAACCTCTATTATTTATTTATTTACTGTATCTTACCTATACAGGCATTTACAACACTTATTTTATACCCAATTATTAAATGGGGATGGAGTTATCCAAAGATAACCAATCTATTCTAACCATGGTGTGGAGTCAAGTTTTCATTTATGGGACCGCCACAGAAATGAAAAAAGTCCACTTCCAGGTCGGATTCGAACCGGTGCCGCCAATAGTTCTCTGGCCGCAAAGACCTGCGCCTCAATCCCTGGGCTACTGACGGCTCTATATTCCTGTTGTTATGTGGTTAATTATTTAATTGGTAATTAATTATATTTAACTATGGGCGATGATGTTATAATTATTACCAGTTACTAGTGTAAGTTATACCCTAGTATAACAGTCTCAGTGAGTACAGTTTCTTTATATTGTCATATATTTATAAAAATATTTAAGAGAGCGCTAAAGTTTAGTTTTATTTAACTTCCCCCTTTAATAATTCCTAACAGATGTTATATAGCATTTTAATTATATTTTTTATGCTAATTTTTATTTATAAAGTAAATAATTACTAAAGCAATTGAAAGAGTAAATAATGAGTCCGAGAAGTATGAACAAATAATATTGTGAAAGGAGCCCTGGAAGCAGATAAGGAGCAAAGATAATAGTTACATTCTTACCAACCCCTTCCTTATAAAGTCTTACAACTTGCGAAATTAAGTTCTTTCGTAATTGTGCCATTTTTTCTCTCTCTATCTTATCGTGTGAACACTCATAGAGTATTTCTAGCTTAATAAATTATTAAATGTGATACTTTTAAAAATACTTTGAATCAACATAAATTAGACTATTTGTGCTTGAACATTTGAAATTTGTATGATAATGAAATTCGATTATAAATAAAAATTAAAGTAGAACTTTAGTTTTATTCCATTTAACCTACTTTATTGGTCATATAATCATATGTAAAAAATTCATATTATGGATTCCGTGTCATTTATTAGTTTTAGTCCAGGAAATAGATGTATTATCTTGCAAAAAGTCATTTAATTTTGATATTTTATATACATTATACATGAATACTTCATAGGTTCAGACTTCCTGTTGAATACAGGCATATCTATATGATCTTGTGCATATCTATGGTTCAAGATCTTAGTCAAAATACATTAAAGATTTTTTCTACTTATACGAAATACATAAAAGATTTTTCATACATTTCACGTACAAATTATCAAATATATAAAACCCCGGACCACGATACCTTTGCCATAAAATCTGAAGAAGGCTGAAAAGAACCGATTAAGACATCTTGTTTATAAAAATAAAGTCAGAAGTATATACCGTTAGGAACCTCCTACGTGTTTTACATGAAAATTTTATCAGCTAACATCTCACTCGCTTCGATTCACTGGGCAAGCGATGGATGTAGGCATAACGTAACAATTTAAAAAACGAATTTGAATACTTAAACAGGGTATCTACTGAGTTAAGAATGTTGTCTTTCAAAGTAGAAGATGGCATTCCTTTGGGACTTGTTAGCGCCTTCTTTTGCCAGAACCCAACACTTCTTTTGTTGGAGTCGCCATCGAAAGGCTAATCGATAGTAGCAGCGAGGTATTTAGCGAAGGTATCCGGTAGCAGTGTATAAGACCCCTCAGCTGATAAACTCTTGCCACGGAGGTAGGATAAAAAAAAAACGACAAAGAACGTTCCCCTGCGAGGCGTTCAGTAGGCGGCGGCGTGGGGTAACCTGCTGCCACCAGTGACGTAACAAGATGTCTTGGGCAGTCGTAGGGTCGTTGCCCACCTCATCTGCTCTGTTAGTTATCGCCGATATCTAACTGATCGTAGGAAAAAATGGTTGTAAGGAAAAAGAATTGTTTACTTGACAAACGTTTGTCATTTACTATAAAAAAAACTCTAATACTATACATGATAATTAGACCAATTTCGAACATACGGAATTGAGTTTTGGGGCTCCACCAAACTATAAAGCTCCTTTATCCAAACACAAATAATTCCTAAAATCCTTGATGCTCCTAGTCACAAATTAACTCATTCCTAAAGGCCCAAACACTCCATTCGTTAGATATTTGGCCTGAAATAGATCCAAAATCCTTACCCACCCAATGCCATTAGTTCTTTTCTTAGTTCTTAGTTAATCTCTCGTCCTTAACAATCCCTGATAAATCCTCCCCGACATTTGTACAGAAAATGGCCACAGGATCTTCTAATTTGAAGAAATGATTAAACATTTATCAAATTTATTTATATTTTTTTATATATTAATATAGTATTTTTTTTTTATAAAGTTGAAAAATTTCAATAAATAAAAAAATTACCAGCAGTTAAAAAAAATGTATAACCTGCTGGTTGATATAAATTTAACATATACCATTGTCGTATATAGAGTTTGGTAAACTATTTACGAAAACGAATGTCTTTATGAATAATCTGTATAAAGTTGATTTTGTGCTTTTAATTCGGATGATGCCAATATTAGTGAAGAAACTGCCAGTTTGATATTTACCGCTACTTGGAAAACCAAATAATTTATTTTGACTCTTTCCAATAATTATCTACTTATGATTTATTTATATCATTATTTTTTTCTACGATACTTTGAACGCATGTACAATTATGCATTACATTATTAATAGTTTAATGTATGCATTACCGTTTCTAATAGATGTTTGTAATGCACATGCAGAGGACTACTAAATACACTAGCCGACACCTCAAGGCGACGAACATATATCCAAATGCAAATGGAACAAGGCTAACTGCAATGGCTGGGCACCGTCTGTTTTGGCTGGTATTAAAAACTCAATATTCATTAACCCCAAGTTTTTTAAGTTAAAATTATTTTTAACATCTTTTACTTTATATATTTTTTCAATAAAAAAAAGTTTCAAATGTTGTAAATATTTTTTTTAATCTATTTTATTATAAAAAGAACCGGATAAAATATAGAGCTGTAAAAACGAAAGAACATATATTTGAAGGAAAATTTAAGAATATAATAATAATCATTGGGAAACAAATAAAAATTATATATTTAAGTTTATATATTATATAGTTAAGTTTTATTTTTCAGGTCCAGCACGTATAAATATTTTATATCCACCAAATATATCTTTGTACTACCAAAGTAAAGCGCAAAACCTTTCATGTGAGGTGCGAAGTAGTGAATTTCTAAATACACAGAATCAGTGAACTTCACTATTCTTATTAATATTCATGTGATCTACATAGCGAGGTAATATTTGCCAAAATTAAAAAGTAAAGTGCATTTTAAAAATATGTTCCTACCTGGAATAGGGTAATCATTGAAGAAAAGTCTCAATAAAGAACACACGAAATACGGCAAAAAAAAAAAGTAAAATTTATACATATTTATTTTAAATGATTATTTATTTGCTTATATTCATATTAAAAAAAAATACTAGAATTTCTAAAATTTCATCTATTTTCATAAAACAATCTTTCCGACATTATCTTTTGGATGAAAATTTTATTGTATTTAAATGGAGATTTTAATTTGAATATTATTTCAATCCTTGAGTTTGTTTTATTTTATTTTATTACGCTATAGCTTCATTTCTGTAAATTTATTAAAAACTTATCCCATAAATAATTGATTTTTTTAAAAATGAAAGTCCGCATCACTTTTTGTATTAGGTCGATTTTATGTGATACAAAAAACAAGTAAAATGTTTTGATTTTTTAATTAAAACTAAATACTTTAAATTATTAAAATAAAGCTATGAATATTTTCTTTTTTATCCAAACAATGCGAGTTTTCTGGGATCAGTTGTAAAGTATTTTAGTAAAGTCAAATCAAAATTGTATTCAGAAATTATTTATTTTTGTGAGTTTTTAAATTATAAAGAGAAATACATAAGATCTCCACTATATATTGTAGAGATACTTTGCAACTAGAGAGATCGCGAAAATATTAAATATATTAATTGTTGCCACGAACAAGGAAATGATATAAAAGATAAAATTCTATTATTAATCTATTAAGTGATATGAATTTCAAAGAAAATTTATTATTCATCAGTATGGTGTAATTATATATTGTAATCATGTACATAATATAAAGAAAACAATAAAATATTTTTTCAGTTAATAATTATTTATAATTTATAGCCAATTTAAATTTAATCATTATAAGTATTTATTTGCAATCGAATGCATTATGCAAGTCAGCATGAGTGTAACCAATTTAACATGGTTTTAATATTTATTTATTTTAAAATCTCAAAATAATTTTTGTTTCATTCGAATTTTAGATCGTAAATTGCTCAAGTCTACTGATTAATGACATCCATTTTTTGGGTAAGTTGAAACAATAAATGGAACACTGTGTACATGAAAACTACAAATGTATAGAACATTATAATATTTATCTATACAACAAAACTAAAGTTTATTAAAAATTAATGAACTCATCTTGCTTCATTTTAACATAAACTCATGTAAAATCAGGGAAATTGGTTAAAAAAGATATTTATTTGATTAAATAAATATGGCGACACTGGCTTCAATTAGGACTTTAGAATGTCCTCATTGAGTTTTTGACAGTCTCATCTATGTTTGTTTGTGTTTTTAAATTCCATATTATTATATACAAGCGTGGTTACATCAAAATTGTCTGTTTACCTTATTTAATTTATTTTGTTCTGATATATGAGTGATAGGTATTGTTGTAATAAACAATAAAACTGAAGTAGCATTAACTAAAACAAGTCTCCAGTTTGAATTATAATTTATCTTTAAGACGATGGATTGAAATAATCAAGGATTTTCTTTTGGATTGAACACCTAATTGAGTAAGTCATATATAAAATATTATGACTCATTTATTTTTATTGTCTATAATGTATCTGTTTAGGTTTATACCTATGTATTTATGCTATACTAGAGAATGATTTTCAATCATACAGTATTCCATCTGAATATGAACTATTCATAGAATCTAAAAGAACAAATTAAAATATTTTGAAAAATTAAATGATATATTTTTAATTGAAATTGAATCAACTCTTATTATGATATTAAAATTTATATGTCAGTTATTCGTATGTTATGTTATTTTCATTAATGAAAACTTTTATTTTTATAATAAAAAATCTATTTTATTTTTATATGAAAAGAAGATTGTCGGAAGTGCGGTCATAAACTAACAAACATAAGTTGAAAAACTTATTTTATAGTGCCAACGTCTTTTTCTTATCTTTCTTTTACCTTCTTCTTTTTTCTTAATTTTCTTTACCCACGTTATTAGTTATATTCACCACATATTATTATTGTCATGTTTTCTATTTACTTCATTTGTCTGACTTACTTCATATTTTGTTTCTTTATTTTAGTATTAAACTTACATATTTCATTAGTTATATATGTCTTCTTTCTCTCATTCATTTTGTTTTGTTTTTCTTTTCATAACTTTAATTTTTAAATGATAACTAAGTTAAAAGATTCGTATTCCTTTGCGTGTAATTTTAATTTTTTATTTCCTTAATTATATTATTTTAGTTAAATATTTAATTATCTTTATATACGTTTTAATTTACACTCCTTTTCATCAATTTATTTTTATTAATTTTCATCCTGTACAATCATTTACTATAATCATTCTATTTATATATATTTTTTATTCATTGGTTATCTTGTTTTTTTGTTTTTAGCCTTGACGAAAGATATTCTGGCCGAAACGTTGTCAGTATTTGATAAGTAAGATAATGGATATTATCAAAGGTAAACTATCTTCTCATCACTATTTCATTTTTAATTCAAAATCTGACAAGTGTTGATCTTAGAAAAATTTAAATATTGTAAAATATGTATATTAAAATAAAATTACGTAACAATGAATAAACTTATATCCCAGGACTATAAAATCTGAGAAAGTGAAAGGTTAGTTTACGACCAGTCACCGCGGCTATTGCACACTTGTACATATTAATGAGAAATTTACACACCGGGAGATTGTTTCTGACCAGCTGTGAGATTGTTTGGTCGTATATCTTAGTTCAAAAACTGTGTCCAAGCCTGCCAATGTCCATTCAATTTATCAATAACATTTTAGAGAACATTTATAATGAAAGTGAATTACATATTAATGAAATGAAAAGCGTTGGTGAGTGGAGATATTAACTAAAGTGATGGTACGCACATCAACTTTCACTTACCATCGTTCTTTGCGATGAAATCAATGTTAATAACTAGTACGTTTTAACGTACAATATCAACAGATAATACCCTATTATTGAGAATGAAAATAGTTCTACTCATTATATATTTCAAAGATAGGCAGATAAGTAAAAAAAAATCTGAGTATTGTCATAACAAACAAAGAAAAACAATATTTATTTCTCTTTTCCTTTATTATCAAATTCTTTTATATCTCATATTCATCCATTATTTATTACAACTAAAGATGGGAATATGGGTAATTTTTTCAAATAAATAAACTTAAAGGTGCTTATTTAATTATTTATTTTTCTGTTATAAAAATTCGATTTTAAGGGTTTCAGGAGGTGTAAAAAAATTATAAATTTTCTTCCTCCTAAGGAAAGAACAATTTGTTTAAAGATAACAGTGCCGTGTACTATGAGATAGAATTGGAAAAGATTGGGTGCTTTCGGCTATTTTTGTTGCCCCAGTCTGTTTCAATCGGTTGCGAGAAAATCGTATTCTGCTTTGATCAATTATTAAATTCTTTTATTTATGCATTTTATACTCCTAATAACAATGAGAGATGCTTGATAATTTAAAATAAACAAAATTGAACGTAATTTAGATTGTGGAGGTGGTTGCATTAGATTAGATGGTTCTGACTCCAATTGAAGATGTGAGGTACTCTATACTAGAATACCACGTACACAATGCTTGCTAATACAGGTTAGGTAGTTGGATAGAAGATGAAAGGCACAGGATGTGCCTTACAGGAGCTAGTCTTCAATCTTCGAAGGATGGAAACTTCAATCGAAAGGAAACGAGTCTAGCGGTCGCGTAGCGAATAGTAAGTCCTACGGGAACTAGCCGTAGGTCATTCGCCAGTGGTCATAATTAAACAATTGTTTATATAGGGGTATATTTTAGCTATATTGTGGGCTTAATGCTTCCGGGTTTTCGTTATTTCCAAGAAAAAATAACGTGGCGCCTAAGGAGTAATTTATTCTTTATTGTTTTGTTTTTTTTCATTTTGCGATTATATTTTTTTTTTTTATTTGACTTTAACTCACCCCCTTCTCCGCTGAGCTTGGGCAACGATAAACGTATAACTTAGGATAAATCAAAATTTGCGGATATATATAGTCTATATTGAAAACCAGTGGGATCAGTTGGCCACCCTCTTTTAAAAGAAAATAGATGAACAGCCCTGGAGTTATGAAGCAATATGATCAGAACATCCTGGACTCTTGACAGGCCCCTACCCACGGGAGTGCACGACCTCTTGAGCACTGCGGTGGGAGTAAAGAGATCAACTTAACACCTACGCCGTTTCTCAGGCTAATCCATCTTAATCAAATATCATACTTTTTAATTTTTATGATTTCTCATTAACAAAGCATTACCAAGAAACCAAAGTAATTACAGCAATAAAAATAGTATATTTAAATATACTTATCATAAAAAGTATTATCGATTTTTTGACAGCCATTCAGATCATCTTCCTACATAAACTACTATTAAGTTAAATCGTTCAATTACTTACCATACAATCACTCACGTAATCGTAATCCTAATCGTACGATGACTTAATATTCTTTTGTCTGATAATAATATTTCAGAAGGCTTGAGGGGGGGGGGGAAGAAAGGCCAAAATCTTGGAAAATACTTTGGGATCTTCTGGGTAATCGGAATAATTTTAGATATTTTCATGCTGGGACCATTTAAATATATATATATATATATATATATATATTATAATAACTTTCCGTTTTACTTTCACGATACTGCTACTGTAATTTATGGGACCAGTACAACAGTACAACTAGCTCTCCTAGCTGAAGGATACAGGATACATTTCCATATGTAGATCTGGAGCAGTCCTGTCTTTCGTAACCCCTCCTCCTTTGGATGCGGGTCCAGTCAGAGCACTCAGCTCTGAAGTGCTTTCAATGATATACTTTTCTCTACACGGCTTCTTGTGCAAGAAGAAATATGTTCAGTCTTCTGATCCTGATGTACCTGTTGCTTCTCAAGGACAGAGGCCTTAAAGAGGTGACCTGCTTAAATCAAGTTGTTCTAATTTAGAAGCGGAATAAGAACTTGAAGTGATAAGAACGAATTATGTAGTTATTACTAGAGACCGAATATTTGTGCTGTAAAAAAAACCCTCTAAATCCTTCAATTCGAATTAAACTCACAAAGATACATAAATAACTACATTTACATACAAATAACAACAACAAACTATTTGGATAAAAAACATAAAATTTTAAAGAACAACATAATTGAAGAACTACGATACCTCCGCTATCTCTGTTAAATGATTTTACGTTCCTATGATGAAGGCTTGTTATAAAATTTTGAAGTTCTTAAAACTACCTCAATTCCAAGTTCCAAAAAAAGCATGCAATGCCGGTATATAGAGAGGGGTGTTAAAAAATATTCTTCCAAGCGAATTTCTTTTTTTAAATTCCCCTAAAATTAATTTTTCAATTGCGTATTTACATACGAATTTATCATTAACAAAAAAACAAATAAGTCAATGTAGAAAAAATTACGTTTTAAATATTCAAATTATACAATTTTCTTAAATCAATAGAAAAATAAATCATTTCAAAATATGGTCCGGCTAAAATAAAAAACTGAAATTAAAAAAATTCCTATAGAACCAAATTAAACCTTGCGTGTAGCGGCGATATCAAACTAATTCCGAGCGCAGGTGCAATGCCTTTTGGATTGGGCAATGCATGCAAATTAGGGTCCCGTTTGCAACATTGTAAATTTTCAACATCCATTTTTATTTTTGGTCTCATTGGCATGGTCGTAAACCATCTCCCGTGCATTGATTTTTTCTCATATCGTTGTATAATATGAATAATAAAATATAAAAATTATAAAAATGTGTAAAAATAAGAAGATGGTCAGGGTTGGGGTCAAAAAAAGAACAAATAGTTTTAAACTATTTTAATGTCCAACGGTTCGCCCCACTTTGCAGGGCTTCATCACGGCTAAAAAGATACAAAAAAAAAAAAAAGAAAACTGAGAATATTACAACAATAAGATACAATAAGGTTACTTAAGCTATGATAAATATTATGTAAAAATAAAGTGATAAGAAACTACATATAAATAAAAGGAAGGAAGACATAAAATACTATCAGTATAAAATAAACTTAAATAAACAATGATAAGAATAAAAAATAAGTAACAATTGCAAGACTAAAATATTTTTTTTTAAATTTACGTAAAATATACAGTTAAAAAGTACAGGAGATGTACATAAACATACGTACGCTTTGAACAGGTAGGTGGTCTTGATTTGTTCTTTGCTCATTTAATATCATTATTATTATTTATATTTAATCTTTACTTTCTTCTTCTTTTCCTGTATTGTTTTTGTTTTATGTACATCTCCTGTACTTTTTTAACTGTATATTTTACGTCTTTTTTTGACCGCAACCCTGACAATATTCTTATATTTAAATTTTTACGGTCAACTATATATACATATATATAAAAATGTGTAATTAGTGAGAGAGAAAAATGACAATAATTGTATTGGAAAAGGATAAATAATTTACATAACACATGAAATAAAATAAGAAATAGAAAGTTTTTTTTTTTTTTTTTTTTTCGGCCAAGACTCCCATTGGACATTGGAGTCCTATACTGCCTAACCATGGTTGGGGGTCAAAGTTCTTCATTTTGTGGAACCGCCTCTCAATGAAAAAATTCAACGTCCCAGGCCGGATTCGAACCGGCACCGCCAATAGACATCAAATTGGTTAGACTGTGTCTTAACCACTGAGCTATAGGCGGCCCAAAAAATAGAAAGTTCATTAATATTTTAAATATGTGTTAACGGAAAAAGATAGTTAGTAGTAGGAGCTACTTAGTAGTTACTTACAATTAGTAATTAAAGAAAACTAGTAATCATTGTATCAAATCACTGTATGACAACGTGAACAAAAAAAGAAAAAACACAAATTAATTAGTTATGACCAATCGCCGGATTTTTATATTTTATTATATGGAAGCTAATGTTTTTATCGTTTGAAATATTTTTAAAATTATAAAATTAATGTTCACTAACAATTATTGGATTGTAATTAACGTTGCTGAGAACAACTGAATCATTTCCATCTAATTAATATTATCTATAATAGTGTGATTTTCAATTTTTCACAAAAACATTTTGCATTTCTATTTTGCATATTTACTAATATATATATTTTTTTGGTTCTATAGACCTTGTAGATCTTTGGCCGCCCAACCAGTCTTCTCCACGCTATCCTATCTTGGACTACTGCTTGCCAGTTTGGTACTGTTCTATCACTTCTTCATTGATTCAGTATATCCATCTGGTTTTAGGCTTCCAACGTTGTCTCTTGAAAACAATAATGACATATATTATTGTATAAAGGTGTCCTGATGGATTGCTTCGAGTCACATTTCCCGCCTTTCTTAACCCCCTGCCTTCATATCATCAGATATTGACTGACAAGTCACTGCAAGCAGTTCAGTGTCAGTTTCTCTCCTCCATGCGTTAAGGCTCTGATCCTAGATAGCTCCTATAATTCTACGGAGGACTTTCCGTTGAAATCTGTCGCTTCTGCTTTATAGAGCCCAGATCTCCCAGCGGTACGTCAGATCTGGCTTTATCATGGCATTGTACATCCTTAGCTTCAGATTTTTGGGGATTTCAGTGTTCTTAGCAGACAGAAGACACGCTTGTTATACGCTAATCTATCTCAGGCAGTCGATAATTTATTGATGTAATTGTGGATTCCAGGTATTTGAATTGTCTAATATAACGATTGGTCATCTACGCAGACCATGTTATTAAAGTGAATTTTTCTGCTTATGATTATGTCCTTTATTTTATTCTCTAGATTCTGGAGCGGGTGCCTCAGTGGAAAGACACTGTGCTACTAAAACTAAGGACTCATGTTTGAATTCGGCTATGCCAGATAATTATTTTCTGTTTCTTAACTTGGTACTCTTAATTTGGTAATAATCTGGCGACCGAATTTAATTCTGACCAAATCACCTCCTTGTACAACCGTTGGTATAGTAACGGTACTTCCTTATAAAGTACTGCACTCTTGACTCTTGATGGGGTGTTGAGGTAAAGATTTAATTTTTGTTAATATGTATGAATTTGGTAAAATTCAAATATCTAACGGGTAAAATCTAACGATCGAGCGTGATTCTGACCAAATCAACTTTTTTACAACCATTAGTTTATTAACACTACTTCCTTACCCCTAACCCTTCTAGGTCTTAACATATAGAGTGGATAGAAAAATAATTTTGTTGTCTATATTTTTTTTTTGTTATGGCTGTCACTGGAATTTTTTAAGATAAAGAAAAAAGAATAGAAATACAAGTTTTCTATGTTAATAGTAATCTATTTCATTCCAATGCAAATAAAATAACATTAAATTATTAAATAATGTGAAAGTACCAACATGCTACCAACACCTTCCGAATTCTTGATTTATATCCTTACATAACTCTAAACTTCCAGTTTTGGGGCAATAGTCGGACACCATTACCTAAGTTCGACCCAGATCGGATATTTCTGGCAACTAGGAAACGAAGTGAGGCCTATAAGAGACAAATTGTACTGTCGCCTCGATCCAATTGGTCAACAGCTCCTGCGGTGAAAGGACCAATCACATCACAGTTACATTTCCCATTTGTGGTGTCGTAACATTTCTAAATGTGGCTTCGGGCTTACTATCATCTGAGGCCGCCTGTGATATAGCTACAAATTACATGTGCAGCATTACCAAAATTATTGAGAAAACCGATATAATTTACTTTGCCTTTCTCAGCCTTTTTAACCTGAGGAGTTAAAAAATGTTTTTAAAGATTCTATATGGACGTGATTTAAAATTTCTTAAGGAGAAAGGAATCTCTATATTTCTGCAAGCTAAAACAAGGAACATTTCGTCAAAATCTGTTTGATGAATCATTTTCAGTTATTGTTTGGAAGAAATTTAACTCATAATCAATATTATTATTTGAGACCGGATTTTTGTGCAGTAAAATCTCAAAATGTCAATAATGGAAGAGCTATGAGGAAGCTAATTTTTGTCATTAAATAAAATGATTTTGTATTCCCATTGTGAAGGCTGGAATTAAATTTTTCAAGTTCATAAAGCTATATCAACTTTAAGCTTTAGAAAAAAATACGCAAGGCTACTTTGTAGAAAGGAATGAATATTAAAAACTATTGCTCCAATCAAATTTCTTGCTCTTAGCTTTTAAATTGTGTATTCACGATTATAATATAATTATAATTGTATATTCACGATTATAAATATTATTACGAATATCCTATTAACCAAAAAAGTAACAAGTAATCAGTCAATGTACAAAATCTTTAAGAAGTTTTATGAAAGTGCATTGATATATTCGTATTGATGAGACCAATTAATATTTTTGTTTAACTTTTATTTAAAATAATTTACATAGGTAATATAATATAATAATGAAATAAAAAATTTAAATTCCTACTAGTCACAACAAAGTCAGACAGAAGAATGAAGGACAAGCAAAGCCATGTTAAAAACATTAACACTGAAAGTTCTCTAAAATATGCTTATTCTAGAGAGACTTTTTCATAGCTAACCGCAATTACTGATTAATACTATTTCAAGAACAATCTTCACTTGTGTTTATTTATTATTATTTTGTTTTAGATTTAATTCGACTCTTCATTTGTTAATCAATGTATTGCTTTTCCCTATATTTGTCAATTTTAAATTATAAATGAAAAAACTAAAATGAATATTGTAATAAATACACATAACATGCAATATTTGAAATAAAATGAAAAATAGTTTATTATTCTGAGACTAGTTCCCTTTAGAACAATTGTGAGGTTACATAATATAATGACCCAAAGCAGTCAGGCTGAACTTAATGATATCTTATATTGTAATTCCAGGTTAATAATTTTTGGTACAAAAAAAAAAAAATACATAAACAAAAACCAAAAGATAATTACAATTGAAAAATGCTAATGTTCAATATTTATATTATCTATACTATTATAATATTGGTTCAGTTTGGAGAAGCAAAAGGTGATTAAATAAAACGCTACGTTTTTTAACAAGGGAAGGAATAGATAATTTATGGCTGAGAGAATGGAGTTCCAGTGAAAGGCAACTTGGGTAAAAAAGGATATGTCAAACGCAGCAGTTCGGTGAGTTGGAGGGTATAAATGGAACCTGGTAAAACGGGATTGGACTGAGAATTTGAAATGTAGGTTTTGTAGAATATAGTAGGTGCGCTGAGTACTAATTACTTGGAATATAAAAGAAGCTATATACTGGGTTATATACGTATCCCAGGTGATCCCGAAAAAAATAGTATTGAGCCATTCTGAGACGATTAAGGATAGCTTCCAACGCACTATATACCATGCAGCCATACTAAACATACACCATAGCAACAAACTAAAAATATGCAAAATTGTGGAAACACCTCAAGACGTGCAATATAAAATTAGTGTTACTTGAGTTTCTTTTTAGTGATTCAAATTTCTGTCGAGGTTTGGTGGAATTTGAAACTAGGAAACAAAAGATGCATTTGCAGATCTGTGATAATCATTACGTAGAGGAATAATTTAGAATGGAGAAAAGTGGGTAAATGTTACTGATAACAAATTAAGGGAAATCAAAAGTGACGACTTCACTTTGATATCATTAACTAGAATTAGAGAGGTGATTTTGACACACCTTCGAATAGGTCATACGCGCCTGAACCACGGTTGTCTTATGGCCCGCAATTCTCCTCCTGTATGCCAAACTTGCAGAACAGGACTTACTATTAAACTCATTTTGACAATATGTCGAGCATATGACTCCCTCATATCTTTATATGATACACTTGGGGATCTTCATTGCATCTTGCCGGATAACAAACAAACTGTGGATAAATCTTTTTAGTTTCTTCAACATTCCAAGCTGTACCATAAAATTTAATCAAATTTTACCACAGATTCAGGGCCCAAAAGTCTTAAATTACAAGTATATCCTTTGCTAATTCGGGAATTAAGGCAGTAATGACCCATAAGTCAAAATGCATAAAAAAATGCATTTGCACGAAAATCCGGTCTCTAGTTGTAAACATCCAAACATATCATGAATATTTGTTAGAACCTATATGTGGAAGACCTGTAGTGAAATAATTTTAATAACTTGAGCTTAATTATTGAAATATTTAACATCCTCATTTTTTTTAGTATGTAAATATTATTATAAAGATTTTAAGAAATGATAATATTTGAATAAATTTCAAAGGCATTAAAAAAATCATCTTCAAGATCATTCATAAAAGTGACAATGAATGTTTGTATTCATTTAGATTTTATTTGTATTTATTTATAATGAAGAAATAAATAATTGCCAACTTGAAGCGCCAATTGGCATTTCGTTTCCAAGTATTTTTATTAAGAGATACAACAGTGATATCAGATGTAGCCGCTAGACCTTAGCGCTGTTAATTTACGATGTGGGAAGCCGTGAAATGCGTTTTCGATAACATATCGATATCTAGAGGTCTTCGTTAATTTTTTTTTCTCAAAATGCTGATCTAAATCTTGGAAATATCTCTGACTTGACAACCAATTGATAACTTGTTATTTTTATTCGAATTATTCCTGTTGACATTCAATTTTCCAGATAACGAATAGCTAATAGTTGGCCAAGAAGAATGTTTTAATTTATTATCTTAAGTGTAAAAAAAATAATCGCTTCCAATTAGAAAATTAGTAGAGGGAACTGAAGAAAAAATGAACTATAACTTTGACCGTTTTCGTTTCGATTAATTCGATTAATCGATAGTATTTATATCGGCATACAATTTGATTTATGTAATGCTAATATTGAAGGCTATAATTCATGCTCTATCATGAATTATAGCCTATGCTAATGTCAACCTATAAAAATGAGTTTTTCTACTACCTCTGTAAGTTAGTTACTATACCTTATATCCTTTCTACCTTATATCCTAGTATAAACTATTACTTTCCATTTTTCAGTATTTGGAATGGATAATTAATTTAAACAAATAAAATTAAAGATATTTGAGAGGATGCTATTTTGAAATTCAGCATTTAAGCCACGTCATACTATTTCAATGAGGATAAGACTCATCATATATTAAAATGTCAAAAAAAAATGTAAAAAATTAATTTTATAAATTAGCAATCCTGGTCAGTGGATTTCATTGAAAAAGCTACCATGCCCTTCTAAAATATGTTATTTAAATTTCGTACGACTTTTCGTTTTTGAGCTAGAGTGACACATACACGCAGAGACCATTTTGCGTATTTTGGTTATTTGGACTCAGGGGACCTCAAACGTTTATTTCCTTCGAAAACTTGAATTCGGAATATTGCATACACCCGAATCTTGAAGTAAAAAGATTGTGTTGGCTTGGACATATTGCCGTGTACGGGGCTCGGGGTTTCTAAGCCCGACTGGGGGTTCCCCGTACAGGTATTATATTGAAATTTATTCATATATTAATGTATTTATATTATGTATTTGTATTTATATTGTATATTTATATTATGTATTTATATTATATATTTATATTATGTATCTCTATCGGTTCCTGAT